>NW_013666394.1:26672-37440 GCF_000517525.1 Limulus polyphemus
TATGTTTCTTAGACTACATGCATTTATGAAAGTTCTTATGAAGTTTCAAACAATTTCATCCACTAGTTTTATTGTTGGTATGAAATATAGCAAGACTTGCATTGGCTACTAAGAAAGTTGGTAGCTGGTGGTCATCGGGTTAAAAGAGCTAGAAGGTAATAAACTTGCATTTGTTCAAGTGAATATAAATACATGTGCCATAAAGTTTGAGTCTGCCTAGACAGTCCATCCAGATGATATATGCTGACATTTGCTGACAACATTTTGATGTACAACAAAGGTTCTAGCAATTCTGAAGTTAAAAGCATGATGTAATATTCCTTAGTAGGATGAACAAGAAGTACAGGGAAATATGAATTGTCATCAATCCTGCCAAAGCTACAGTCATGTTCTTCACACTCAGCAGGCATACTGATGAGAATAAACCATTGTTGTCCTTGTACGCACTGCCATCCTTTTTAAAAATAAACACTTAAGTACCTGGGGATAACCTTTGACTAGTAAGTCAACTTTATCAGTCTCATTAACACTGTAATAACCAGAGCTACAAAAGGCATCAGTATACTGAAAGCTGCAGCAGGAAATAGAGCTGAAAAATGACACTTGTTTATTCTCTTCTAGTTTTATCTACTCCATTCTAAGTTATGCATTACCATTATGTGATGTACATCAGAAACCCCAATCAAAAGACCTTATTACATCTTATAATCTTCCACAGCATCACAGAGCACCAAGAGTGCTTACAAGCAAAATTATTCACTAGGGCCTTGCAGCTGAAAGACCATGCATTCCATCCTCAAGTCATTTTCTTTTCAGTTTGCAGACACCAACCATGAAGGAGAATGCTTAAAACATGCCCCAAGATACAGTCGTGCATGGAAAGGTGCTATACAGCAGTACTATCAGATCTTTGACAGCCACATGTCAAAAAAACATCTGGTGCCACTAGAATCTGTGAAAATCAGTCTAGATGGAAATGTATTATTTGATCAAAGGGTAAAGCAGTTTGTTAGCATCCAATCACAGATAATGATACAGTCAGTTGCACCATAGCTAATGACAGAGAAGGTTGGATGTTCATCATCTCATAAGACTTAGAGCATTTAAGCTTCTCACAAACAGCTCATGGATGGAGCTGAAAGCCATAAAGCAAGCTCTTCTCTTGATTGCTAAAGGCAGTGAACTGCAAATACAGTGCCAAGAATATAATAGTTGTACATATTTCACAGCTAAATACTAAACATAGATTCAGGTTTTAAGATAATTTTTTTTAAAATCTAAAATTAAAGAAAAACATGCATGTTTTCCTATTATACTATATTTAAAATTTAGAGTAAAGAGGGAATTTTTTTCTTTTCCTTTTAGATTTTTCTTACAGTTTAGTATATGAGTAGGTAGGTTTTGAAACATTTTTCTTTGTTACTTCCTGCATTCTACTACTGTCTCTTTAATATTTAAACTAATATGATTAACTCTTCTTACACGGGGTCGGTCGATTTGACCCGAGTCACGTGACCTTCTGTTTTTGTTTTAAAGTTGACATAAATTTGATACTTATAACTATATATTGGATATACCTTCACAAAATTTGGCAGTCTTTCAGTTATATTACAAGTCTTTCACATGCAAAAAGTCATATTTTTTAGTGAAGTACTTTTAATAAAATAAAATAGTTTTGTCCATGAATATATTGAGTATTTGTTTTGAATAGTCCATGTGCAAAATAATTTTCATGTTAAAATTAAAAATACTTTTCCTCATCTAAAAAATTTCAAATTTCCTTTGTGTAATCCCTAAATGCATTTCAAATATTTTTTTTCAGTAAACCTTTATCGTTTATCTGTTATTTTCTCTACCATATCTCAAAACAGGATTGGTCAAAACCTTATCTAAACATTGTACATTTGCTGTTATGTTAAACTTATATTAAAGTTTTTCTTCATTACCCATTCAAGCCATTATTAAATTCTGCAAATGCTCATGGTTGCCACCAATTTAGAAAGGACTGTATGTGAAATAAAAGCACTTGGTTTTGACAACTGCATTTACGGTTAAGTGTAGATGGTTGGGGCTTCTGTCTTGGGCTTAAAATATTTAATTCTCACTAAAAGGAGAAGTTTACACATTGAACATTTATGTTTGACCTTTGAATTGTGTGTGTGTAGTGAGTCTTAAGATGAGTCAGTTGGTGTGGTTGCAATAAAATTGAAATTAAAAGAGAATTTATAATGTAGATTTAAAATATTTTTTAGATATTTGCTTTTGAAAATAATCAATTAAAACACAGCTAATATAAAAATTTGACATATAAACTAAACTATGTTCTGATGTTAATTTTATTGATATGTATTGAAAATTTAGTTGTTGATTTAACTGAAATGTGATGTGTGCAGTAGAGTTAGGTCCATACTGAGTGGGCTAAGAATGTTGTTTATACTTTTTAGTATATTGAATGTTATTACTTTTCAGTTAGATTTATTGTTTATTGGGGTTATGGCCAAAATTATTGTTAACAGTGAGGGTACTACCCAACTGATGAAACATTGCATTCTAATATTTTTAAGTAGAAATGTTAGAAAAGTATATTTCATTAGCTTTGTATTGATTGATTTTTAGTTTTGCTCTAAGTGCATGTATTGCTCTGCTCAGACCTTAACATTACTAAAAGGTGCTAAGGGTTCAGTCATTTTTCAAATATGGTGAGTTGGGTAAGTGAAAAAAATTTTCTTTTCCTAGGCCTAAGCTTTTTGTCTCATAAGTCTTACTTCATGTACTTTTTTAACTTGGTGAGAACTTCCCTGTTATGTACATTTCTCATCTGTCAAAAATTTAGAAAATTTTGTTCCATCATAATTCATTAATTATACAAAGTTCAAGATGTATATTGAACTTTTTTTATTTTTTCAGGAGGGATGATTCCAATGACAATGGGAATGATGCATGCACCAGTAAGTATATCTTTTAAATTTTGAAACCAGTCAATATAAATTTAAGTACATGTATAGATTTATTTTGTGAGTTAGAAGATATGTTTTTTGAAGTTTTTCACTTAAAATATTTCTTTCAAGAAAGAAAACTTAGCTAAATCAATGTACAGCAACATAATTTGGTGAAACTTATATCAAGGGCTTAAGAAATGGATAACTGGCATGTTCCAAACCATCAACAGTTTGTAAAACCCAGAGCCGTTAACTCTTTCATTATGGGCTTGGTCCCAGGGACTTCCCTCATAACCATTTTATACTTGTTATAGTTTTCATGCTATGACTTTAACACAGTAAACATATCTTCGCAAAATTTTGCTGCTTATCAGTAAACATTACATGTCTTTCGTACACAAAATATTATTTTATATTAAGTTTTAAAATTTTTTAAATAATGTGTTTCTTATGTATTTTTCTTTTTGAACATTGACTAGCCAACATGCAAAGTAATTTTGATTGTAAGATTAAAAATACTTTTATGCATCAAAAAATGTTCAAATTTCATATGTAAAATCTTTATAACCTTCAGATAATTACACTGGTCAACAAATCATTTTCATGAGATATAATTATTGGTGGGCTACATATTTTGATAACTAGATGTGCAAGAAAAAAACTGTGCAAAATTGGTCTAGAAAAGTGTGTTTACTTTTTTGATGAGAAAAAAACTATTTTATCTGTTATTTTCACTTGTTTCTCTGTACAGGTTTGGTTGATTTGACTGTCCTTTTAACCACCATAAAAAATTAGGAAATAGATATAAATTATGCTTTTTTCATTCTAGAATGACTACAAATTATAACACAAAAATACAAATGTTTATTATAAATAGCTTAAATCTCATATATATGTATATACTTATTTTTGTTATAACATTTCGGTTATAATACATTATATATGCATATACATTATTATTATTATTATTTACAAATAAGTTCTTGAATTTCAGTTATTTTTCTTATAACATAGAACAGTAAATAAAGAAGTATAGAAAACAATTCTCTTATAGTTACGAACTTTGTACTAGTTTGCTGTATTTTGCTAAGCCTTGTCAAATTTCTCAAGGAATGCAAAACAAAATTTTTTCAAGGTTTTATATATACATTTTGAAATAAGAAAAAAATTGTAAACTATTATATCAATATCACAGAATTCCACTATAATTTATCAGGATTAGTAACTAAGCTGTATTTGGGTTAAAAAAAAAAGATTTTGAAACCTCAATAAAGTCTTACCTTACTGCTTGGAATCTACAATGAAAAGAAAGGGTGTCCCATGCAAATACTTCACAGAGGCTGAGAAAACCACCTGGGGAACAATCTGAACTTTTTATTGGATTATACACATGTAATTGGGCAAAGTAGGTGTATGTAAGTAAGTATTTTCAAAAAAATGGAAGAGGTAGGCAGAGTCACCTTATTTGATTCAGTAAATAGAAAAGATGGAGGTTCTTATATTATAGCTTATCAGTATTGGTAATTTGAGTTTCTAATTTTTAATAAACTATAGACTGTATTTACTCATCACAAATATCCAATGTGAACCAATGCTGCATTCAACATATCACTTGACACACAAAAATCGATATTTAGGATTTTTTTTATATTTACTCATAAATTAATTAATGTATAATACTAAAATTTGAATTATCTGCAATTTGATAACAAACATAAAATATTAGTTCAATAAAATTTTGAATGTGAGTCTACAAACGCGAAGACGTGTCCTTTGACCAGTGACCATAGGTAGATCTGTGTCGGTAGGGTTAACATGCAACCCTCTATTTAGGTATCACATCCAGAAGAGAAATTCATTGACTAGTGTAACTGATATTTCTAACATTGACATAAAAGCAAGGTTGCACTTGGATGGGCTGTATTGTTCCTTATAACAAAGAAATCAAAGCATTTTTGATTGTGGTGTGGCTAGTAAGTTTTTAATAAAGTATTTCTTCTAAATAACTGTTGAGAAATTTTCAATGTACAATGATATGAACCATTACCAAATATTAAGCAAAATTAATAATACATGTTTTGCACTGCACTGACTGAAGTATTGATCATAAAGTTCTAACTTAGCTTCAACAGTTAACCTTTTCATGTCTCTGATTTACTGCTTTTGATGTGAGGATTACTGTTCTAGTGGGTACAAAGTGTAGCAATAAATCATGGTGATAGCCATTTGCTATTTCTGCTACTGGTAATATAAATAATTACATGAAATTTGACACCTTGAGCTGATTTTGTTCTATTGAAGTTTTGTTAGGCTAACCCGAGAAGTTCAAAATTTCATTGACTTTGTTATA
Source organism: Limulus polyphemus (assembly GCF_000517525.1). Lineage (NCBI taxonomy): Eukaryota > Metazoa > Arthropoda > Merostomata > Xiphosura > Limulidae > Limulus > Limulus polyphemus. The sequence goes on from NW_013666394.1 coordinate 31,962, forward strand.
GAATATAAAAATAAATTTAGGAAATTTCAGTTTTCTTATGTTTTTTGTTTTTCTAAGCTTAAATGGTAATATTGAGAAAAATATTTATTATTCTCATGCATATAGCAAAATTTAGTAGAATTCTAATGCAAAAGTTATTAAATTGTAAGTTTTAATAAATTAATAATTTACAAATAATTGTAATAAAATAAATTATACAAAACTTCTTTGGTAACATAACTCGGGACAAACCATAGATTACATTACAAACGAAATATAATAAAACATATAATTCTTCAGTATTTTACAAATACAGTATTTACTCTAAAGCTTGCTAGTAAAATAAAAACATGTCACTGTTTTGGCCTTTTAAAAGTGTCTTACCATCATTTTGACACTTTGATGTGTTTGTTAATGATACTCAATCTGAATATTTAAACTTATGAAGAATCATAACATAGTTTAGATACATGTAAATAAATAACTTGGAACTACTTACAAAGTTTGTAATAATGTAAAATATGCAAATATGTGAATATTAGGAAAGCACCAGCTGTACTCATTGTGTTATTTATGAAGATTATGACTGAGTTATATGAGCTGTTCAGCACAGTTTGGCTGTTGGTTCATTGCTGAGTGATAACCAAGCCTGCTTTAGAAAAGATGCACACACTTGGAACTGAAATTATTGATACTGGTAAATATATTTTTGCCAGTTTAGCCAGTGTTTGGAACTACAATTGTCTACCTTCTCTGCTCACCATTCAAAAGGTGATGATGACAGTTCTAGCAATGGCTCTTGAGAGTATCATTGCTGTTTATACTCCATCTTTTCATTCACACTTGTGTCAGTTTCTCTACTGCTCTGCTGCCTTTTTGCTACTTTTTGTTTGAATGTCACCCCAAACATCACTCTGGCTGCTGGACTCTACAAATCAGAAAGTTTAATAGTTTAATATTGTTATTTTTTTACTCATTTACATTGAGGTAGAATAAAAAGCAATTATACAAAACTAAAGACTTGGCAATTCAGGAAAAGTTTATTTATGTAATTTGTGAAAGTCTAAGAAACATTTATCAAAGATCAACTGATCTTAACACATGAAAAGGAACATCTTTACATAAACATCTAGTTGAACTTGCAGTTTGCTGGTGAATAATTTTTCTTAAGTTAAAACCGAGAAGGCTAAGCCAAGAATACTAGCCTAACCAAAATGACCCTTATTTATAGTACTGGAAACTACACATTTATTGGTTACTGTGTAAGCATGGTAATATTGGGAACAGGATGTCTGTAAGCATTTACACACATTTACACCTGTACCAATGCTAAATCCTGACCACCAAGTAAGATAACTAGCAAGTTTATTGGATAGGATACAACTTTATACTTTGTACAGAGTCATATCATAAATATTTTCTCTCACTTTTATAAAGTACTTTAGACAATTCTTGTTGCAACCACTGTATTGTAAAGAAGCCGGCAAATTCTATCCCAATGTTCTCAGAGCAGCGATCCAAATAGTTTCTTTGTAGTTTCTACAAAGTCATAAACATTTTATAATACTTTAGACAGTTGTTGTTGTAACCATTATACTGTCAACAAGTTGATATATCCTATTTCACTGTCTTTTCAAGGGAGTGAAATTTCTGGGAATTGTGCTACATGAACTTATTTGATATTGACGATGTCAAAGTACTCAGTGTGGTAACACCTAAACAGGAATGGTGATTCATTGCTTTATATTTGGCAGGTTTCTACTTCAGCTGCTAACAGTAGAATAACAATAAGAAATAGATGTAAAAAGATTAGAAGAAACTCTCAGGAGATTTACTTGGAACTTTACTGTCCGTACTGAAAAAAACAGTACTATTCATTTTGTTTCTTCTAATTTCTAACTCATTAACTCACAAAACTACAGAAAATAAGTGAAAAGGTGAGAGAGTAAACTCTGACCATAAATACTTTGAAATTTTGTAATCACTATTAACAATACTATACATTTTATTTTGTAACATTTATTTTCGTTATACTTTGATTACTTACCTACAACCTGGAGAAATAAATATAAGGTTACAGTACAAAAAATAAAATGTAAAGTTTTACTGAAAATATAAATGTTTGATATTTAATTATGAGGTTTTAATTTTTAATTTGTTTTAACTGTATATTGTTATAAAAGTAACTAAAATCATAAAAACAGAAAGTTGTTAGGTAAGATAATGAAAGAAAAAGTAATAAACATTCATGGGGGTATATGTGCCAGAAACTTTTGTATTACGCTATTCGATAGGGTCATGTCAATGCACGTGCGTGGTGAAAATTTCAACTTCTGTTGGGGTATTTTTAGTCAGACAAGGCTTAAAGGTCAATAAAACACAAATGGATAAATATAAATAGATTTATATAGTTACAAGATTTATGCTGTTTAGAATAAACATTTGTGGTTTCCTATTACAATTTGCATTTATTTAGAACAAAAAAGGTAGTTTAGATTTATTTCCTAATTTTTATGATTGTTATGAAGTCAGTCAAATCGATCAACACCATACAGAGTTGATATTGAGAAAGTGACAGATTAAATATAAAGTTTTATTTTAAAAAACGTTTTATTACTATCTAGAAGGATATAGAGATTATGTGAATGAAACTTGACAACTTTCAGATAAAGAAAAGTATTTTTAATCTTAGAAGCTAAATTACTTTGCATGTTGGATAGTTAACATTCTGAAATAAAAAATTCACGAGGAAATCTTTAATAAAAAAAATATCTTAAAACATCATTCAAAACAAGATATTTTGTGTATGAAATCCTTGTAATGTTTACTAATAATCTGGCCCCCCAGTGGCACAGCAGTATGTCTGCGGACTTACAACGCTAGAAACCGGGTTTCGATACTCGTGGTGGGCAGAGCACAGATAGCCCTTGTGTAGCTTTGTGCATAATTAAAAAACAAACAAACTAATAATCTGCAAAATTTTGTAAAGACTTGTGTACATTTTCAAAAATTATATATAGTACAGCTACTCTCATAGATACTTTCCTGGTAATGGGCTGGGTGGATTCCACCTAGCCTGTAATGAAAGGGTTAAATGAAGGATGAACCAAAAATTACTTACAAAACAAAAAGCTGAAAATATAAACAATTAAAAATGGATATCTTAGAATAATGCAATGGTTCTCCTTCTTTTGAAGCCTGTACCTGCCATGTCCCCTCAGTGATGATCACCATTTATGGAGGGGGAGTTTTACTAATTACCCAACTTTACATATAATGCTTTCTTACATTCAAATAAATTAATCTAGATTTACTTCTTTATTTTGTCCTTTCTGGACATGGATAGTGCTCTGAAAAAGTGGTGAACATCTTTACAGAAGTCTTATTTTTGGAGGGCTATATCCGCATGACCAAAAGGCACATCAAGAATTTATTAATGCAGTCTTGATATCTTGTAGTGACTTATAATCAACATAAACATTGTAGACTCAAATAAAATGATGCAGCAAATCAATTTTCAGAAGTCATTCAACACATTAAGAAAAAAGTTTTTTTCTCATAACTTGGCTGTTAATTTTTACTGTTTTTAGCCATTATCCATTGCTAATTTTTGATGTATTGTATATTGTAAAATTACATTATTTTAAATATGTGATGTTTATTTTTTTCCATGGAATTTTAATGGATCACATTCAGTTCAAGAACTTCACATTCTGCAGTATGTTGATATTGTTGTTACTGTTTTTTTTTGTTCTTTTATTTCATTTTCTTGTGACGTACACTATAACTTGTAAATTGTAGATGATGACGCACGTTCCCATGTCCTTACCTGTGTCTATGCCATTAATGACAACCTCCAAACCATTTATTAAGAAGACCAACATTACAAATTCAGTGTCAAAGATAGAGGTAAGGCAATAAAATATTCTTAAATCATTCACATGTTAGACAAGAAAAATAATTTTCTTTTCATAAGAAGCTTGATGTATTTTTTTTCTTTAATGCATTATTAAATATTTCTTGAAGTTTAAAATTCAAATGAATTTTTTTGTTTACATGTTTGTCAAATATCATATTTTTGCTGACTTTTTATTGTTTCTAAAGAATGAATCTAGCATTCATTTTTCTACCATCATGTAATCTTTGAATGATAGCAATTAACCAGGAAAATAATATATAAGTAATTGTTGTCATGCAATCTTTGAATGATAGCAATTAACCAGTAAAATAATATATAAGTAATTGTTGTTTTTGCTGAAAGCTTAATATGAATGATTTGTATTTTTTATTTTGTGAAAATTATGTTTGGAAAACTAAATTTTATGTTGAAATAAAATGAAATAATGTTTCAATTAAAATAACTAACAAATTGGTATCAGACTAATTCATTGTACTGGTGAGATTTTTTAAAATTTTGTAACATGCTTAAATATTAAAGAAAAAATACTTCCAACAGTACTAAGTATCGGAAAGTATTTTTTAAAAAAGTGTGTGTAAGATTAAATTGTGAATCAGAAGATAAGTAAGTGCATCAATATCATAAATCATATTGTTCTTTTACATTATTAAAGAGCTTTAGATTATGATCACACCAGAAATCAATGTTATGTTTATTTTTAAGACTACAGGTGTAAACATTGACAAGTCTGTACCAAAGGGTCCTCCAGTAACAGTTTTTGTAGGCAACATAACTGAGCGTGCTTCTGACTTATTAGTGAGACAGATTTTACAAGTAAGTACTTCATAAACTTTTTTGAAGGCAAGAAAACTGATCACTTCTACTTTTTCAGTTAATTAGTTTTGAAGGTATATGTAAGTTTTGTATATGTGATTCTGACTTCTACTTCAGGGGAGCATGCTCTTACACAACAAATAATGTTTTTTTGATTCTAATGTATTAAATCACTAGTGAAATTCTGTTCCTATGAAAACCTGGCTGTTATCAGCATAATATATATATAATCAAAGTTGTAATAAGTTTTATTTCTGTGATACATTTATCTTAAAACCTAACTTAGTTATCTTTCTCCTTTTATATAAATTCACAGTGTGTAAAAAAAAATCTTTTAAAATATTTTTCTCTCGTGAAGTATTTCTAAGAAAATCATAAATGTGCCAACATGAAAAGATAGTCTTTGAATAAAGTATGGTGCTACTTGTTACCAGATTAACTACTGTACAATCACACTGCTAATGCATATTGTGTGTTTATGCTATTATAAATGAAATTAATCAAACAAGACATCAACGTTTTTCACTTGCACAATAATTTATTTGTAAAGTTAAAAAAAAAACTTTAAAAACTCTACATGTTTCGATGGAAATAATTACACCAACTTCAGGAGAACCACATGAAGTTTCTTATACACCTATGCACTTGTGTAATTAGCATGTTTTTACAATGGTGCCATTTATAACAACAATTTCCAAAAACTTACTTCCATGACTCCTGGGCCTAATCCCTATTTATATTCTACACACATTATTGACTGGGATAATA
>NW_013666394.1:37727-50201 GCF_000517525.1 Limulus polyphemus
TGGCACCATTGTAAAAACATGCTAATTACACACGTGCATAGGTTTATAAGAAACTTCATGTGGTTTATTCTCTTGAAGATGGTGTAATTATTTCCACCGAAACATGTAGAGTTTTTAAAGTTTTTTTTTTAACTTTACAAATAAATTATTGCGAAGTAAAAAAACATTGTTTAGTTTGATTAATTTTATTTAAAATTTTTGCATAAGAACTGTCTGTTTTATGTATTGATGTTTATGCTATGTTGAAAAAAGGGGTATGTTCAATTGAAGAAGCAAAAATTATGTATGTGGTAAGTAGCTAAAATATTTTCCTTTAACAGTAACCAACAGAACCTACAGTAACTTGTTGCTTCATAATAAATTGGCTTCTACACCAACTTATCTAAGTAGACCTAATTTAAATTAGTCATTTGAGTATTGGTACTACCTGTAGGCCTACCATACCTCTTTTTAAAGCAAGTAACTTTTAGATTTTGGATTGAAAAATAATTGCCTGTGTTTTTAGTATTTAAAATTAATGTCAAATACCAATGTGGAAAAAAAAAAGTGTTAGAATCTCAAATTTTTTTCATGACTCTTGCAAAAGTTAAAGTTAAAACACTTCTGAATTCAATTTGTATGAGTTGGAATCATTCATGTAAATTGTGGTGTAGTGATTTTAACATGGTAATTTCTCTTGCATCAGGTTTTTAATGCATTTAAAATGACCATCAGTATTTTACATTGTAATGTTTATCTAATCTTTTCTTAATTGTTTTTTTAAACAAAATAACTTGTTTATTTTATTATTCTTTAAAAAATATGTTGAAAAGAAAATTGTTTTCACAGGGATACTATACTTGTGTAGTGCATTGTTGCTGGTATTGTAAAGTCTCATCAGACAGTTTTACATATTTGTACAATAGTCAAAGCTGTTTATTGACAACCCCTTAGTTCCCCAGAAATAGTTTCTCTAAACAAGAGTGACTAGATCAGGAAACCCACAGGGAGGAGAAGCTGCATTTTGCTGCACCAAAGTTTGCACAGTGTTCAAGGCTTTCAGCAGCTTGGCACATGGCTGTTGATCATCTTTCATCACTATCTACAATCTGAACAGTATTAAGATGGGGTTTTTGTCATTTGCTGCAGCCTGGAGCTGCTTAACACTTCTCATCTCATCATTTGTGCCACAGCCATCCTAAATTCCTCCTGTGATATTGGAAGAGAAATATCAGCCATGATGTTATCAGTTTCAGCAGAGCCATCAGTGCCATACTGATCATCTCTAGGCTGCACAGTATTAACCTTCCATGAAGCAGATCCCACCCCTGATCCACTGATTGAATGATTGAGGTTGTTTTTCAATAAGTAACTTCTTCAAACCCCTAGTTGTCAATAAGCAACTATTTTTCTATTTAAAAAAAATCTGCATCCTAGTAATTGTTATCAATCAATGGCAGATGTTGTTAGAGATGTAATTAAATGGTGCCAACTGTACTATTGAAAATGTTAAGTTCATTAATGTGTATATTCTAGAGATGTGGTATAGTAATGAACTGGAAGAGAGTCCAAGGTGCTAATGGTAAACTACAAGGTATGTTATTATGGAAATTCTATTTTATTAATTGAATTTTATTTGGTGATCATTAATTAGTTTTTAGCTTCTGAAGAAATATCTAAAGAGTGACTTTCTAGATATTTTAGTGGGATGTTCAGATAGTTATTTTGTGAAATGTTTGTTTAGCATTGTTAAACTAAACGTAATTTGTTTCTTAATATTATATGTAATTAACTATATCAGAACAGGGGAGCACCTGCATATCAAATTCCAAAGTTTATGTGAAAAATACTAATTATAACTATTTTAATAATTTTTTCAGTCAAAAATGCTTACTTGATATTTTGTGATATCTGAATTTATAATTACAACCTCTCAGTTACATTTTTTTAATGATCTCACACCTTGTGATGTGAATAAATGCTGATGCATTTCAACTTTGAAAATAGCTACGAGCAAAGTATATCTGTCATTGAAAAATGTAAATTCTATTTATATCCTTGAAGAGTGAGTAAAGTGCTGTGAAAAGTAATTGATGGATCTGTGGGAAAATTTAGATGTAGCTTCTGTAGAGAATGATAACATAATTTAGTGGGAAGGTTAGAAGATCTGTGAAAAAACATAGATCTGGAAACAGTTTGTTTGGATTTTTTTTTCATTCCTGAAAATGTTTATGCTAAATTATATTTGTTTGAACGTTTATGGGATTCTCTTCTATCACAAGACATAACATAAGCTTAATTAGGTTTAAGAGAGTATGGCAGGTAATTGCAAAATACTTCTGTGACCCAAATCTTTATTTATGTATATGGATCACTGAAAAGTTAGGCAACTGTAGTGTGAAATTTTATAGGTTATCAATAAAAGTTAGTTTTATGTGCTTTTTGTGTTGTTATAATGAGAACAATTATACAGAATTATATTAGAGGAATAGACTAGTGAAGATATTAGTAGACCACAATTTCTTTACTGTAGTGAAAATACTTAAATTTGGTGTGGTAGTTGTGTGATTATTTGTCTAAGTGATAAGTTCAAGGATTAACAGTGCTTGTTAAATATTTGTTGTGGTTATGTTGGGCAGTGAAATTTTAATACTTGAGGTAGTTTACAAAAATGACAGAAAAGTATACTAGGTCGATGTTACTGTTAAGTGTTTGGATTTTGTTTTATATACTTTAGGTTCAATAGGTAAAACCATTAATGTCACGAAATAGAGTTTTAAGAACAAAGTAATAACATGTACACATTTAATCTGGGTACTAGCAATAGTCTTGTACTGTGGAAGGAATTAGTGTCCTGGATGGACTTATTATTTCTAATAACTAAGAACAATTTACATAATTTATTTTTGTTGAAAAGAAGGAAAATTTAAAGTGTGTATTTAGCATACGAAAATAAGTATCCATTGCTAAGAAAACTCTTCTGTAAAAGGTCATCAACCTGCATAATTATTCAAGGAAAAGTTTATATGTATAATTTGTCATTTATGTACTTTGTTTTGCTACGTTACAGCTTTTGGTTTTTGCGAATATGCTGATCCTGAATCAGCATTGAGAGCTATAAGGCTTTTACATGACTGGGATATAGGAGATAAAAAGTTAGTGGTAAGTAAGCAGTAACTTCTGTTATATTTGTTGTCTTGACTTTTTATAAAGTCCACAATTAATTTTTATGATACTGATAGTTATGTAAATTTATATTAGTTCTCAAAAATTTTATAAATTGTGATATGTGTATAAGACTTATTAGTTTGCTTAAAAAGTATATCAATATGCTTTTATTGTTTAACTGGTTGATTTACAACTAGGTAAAAGTTGATGCCAAAACCAAAGAAAAGCTAGATGACTATAAAGCCACAAAAAGAGCTGCAACACAGACTCAAAAAGAAAAGGAAGACTCTTCTGACCAAGAAGAGAAGCATGAGAAAGAGGAAGATCTAGATGAGGAGACCAAAAGAAGTGATAGCATCATCAAGGCAGGGATTCAGCAAATTTTAAATGAGCATGCTGGGGAACTATCCAGAACTTTAGAGGCCAAAGGTCAATTAACATTGTTTTTTTTAATTCAGTTTTTTTGAATATGCTCTTTCTTTTTGAGTGACAACCATTATTATTAATTTCAGTAGCTCCTGACTTAGAGGGTTTCATAATAACCTTAAAGGTGATATCTAGGATTATTTAATACAACCTCATACCGTATTTGGGATTTTTAATTTATAACAACTGGTATAAGTAGTTATATTTTCTAATTTTAGAACCCAAAGTGGGATTAGGTACAGTAATGCCATTTGGTATAGCTTTATTGTTCTTTGTATAAAACTTGTAAGACATTGTTATTGTACTTTTCTCTTTACCAAACCATAGGGCAAGTGTAGTTATTTATTTCGTACCAAACCTTTGAGATATTGTAGTTGTAATGGTCTTTGGTTACTGTAATTATAATGCTTTAGCATAGAAAATATTCTGGTTGGTAGCTCTCTAAGTCTCAGGCCTGCAGACTCACTGTAGTTATAATGCTCTCTGCACCAAACCCAGGGAAGAATGTTGTAATAAGTGTTTTTTAGGACTAAACCTGCAGTGATGTTGTGGTATACTCAGCACCATACTTGTAATTTCATTGTGACAGGTCAGTACCAAAATTATACTTTGCATCTGTAGTGTTCTCGTAATGAAACATTGAGAAATTGTTTTAGCGTTACAAACACGAAATGTTTGAGACATTTAATATTCAATAAAACATGCAAGGTTACAGAATATTAAATATATTGTTGATATTACATGGAAAACACAAGCTTGTTGCTAGAGTAGTAATTAGTGTATTATGCGTGTGTGTGTGTGTGTGTAATGTCTTAGTGTTTCTGTTCATGTACATGTACCATTACCAAAGTGGATTGTTGAATGATAGAATTGAGTATTACACAGTTGAACATCTAGTCTTAACCAACCAAAAACTGTTGTACATGCCAGATTTAACACATTCCTTAGCATTTTACAACATGGGGCCTTTAATCTTCTAGTGTCTTTCCCATTTGTAATTGTTTTTTACTGATGTTTTTTTGTATTTGTATCTCATTAATTATTTTTCTTTTGTACAGAAAGCCCAAAACACAAGAAAACAGAAGAAAGTACCAAAACAATTGTGGATAAAGATAAAAAAAATGTATGTGAAATGTATAAGAAGTCTTAATGAAGTTCTTTTTTGTCTGTAGTATGATTTTTAAGAAATATTTGGTAACTAAAAAATAATGTTGACATGATTTCATTTATATTTAAAAATTTTATGAATTACAATAATGTAGATATTTCTGGTGATCTGTGCAGAAAACAGTATATTTTAGACTAAAATGCATGCATTGTTCATGCTGACAAATTTTTCAAAATGATCCTGAACTGATTAATACATGGTCTTATGTTTGTAAACTTGTAGATAAAGGTTTAAATTTATTTAGCTTTTTAGATGTTTTAATTTTTTTGACATTTCTCTATTAAGAATACATGAGTTGTAGTAATTTACATTTTTTTTAAGATTTTTTTCTTTGATTATAGTTCTCTTTGTGGCATTTTTTCAGTCCTGAGCTACAAGAGAGAGAGGAGAAAATCTCACTATTATAGAATAGCTATGCCTTGCCTAGACAAACTACACTCAGCAAGTTAAACTATCTTTACGAAATTTGGCAAGCTTTTACTATACATTACAAGTCTTTTGCACACAAAAATATAATTTTTGAATTAAGTATTTCTACTAAAGATTTGTCTGTAAACATATGGAATCAGAGGATGAAATTTTGAAATTTGGCAAAACTTTCCTAAAAGTATGTAGTTTCAGAAAAAATAAAATATCTGATTTAAAATTTTTGAATTATTTCTAATAAAAATTCGTTATTTGATATAGTTATTTGCACTCAGACTCTGAATAATTCACCTGCAAGATGATTTTCATGTTAAGTATAAAATACTATTTTTTATCTTACAGTTTTCACATTTCACTTACACAATCTCTAGAACCTCCTAAATGAATATCAAATGTTTTTTAAGGTAGATGTTTATATTTTATTTGCCATTTTCTATACCATATCACTAACTCTAGCTATTATCATCAACATACAGTGCAATAAAATGTTTAAAATTAAGAAATGGAAATATGTACATACATTTATTGCTTTGTTGAATAATCTTAAAAATCTTTGGTTCATATGTGTAGTTTCATGTCTTTACCCTTTGACTTAGTTTATTTTTAATGTTTTATTTTCATTTCCTGTTCTTTATCTTTGATTATTTATGTTGACACACATCAGTGGGTGCCCCGGTGATATTACGTTATCATCGCATTTATAGAATTAGGCATGCCCATCGGCGTCTGGTGACCACACAGTGTGATTTGAATTTCACACTAGAAATGCAAATTTAGTGCATGAAATCAATAGACAAAGCCTAATTTGTATAGTTGATGATCTCAGCCACCAATTCATATCCAACAGGGTATATGTTGCTATTCAAAACATTGGTAATACGTGCAGGTGAAAATTATTTAATTTTTATAAGAAAACAGACCCAAAAAGGCACCAAATCTCTCCAGTGTTTTTGCATTTGGAGAGACAGTTGAACTTGTGCAAGCTGATGGTGATTCTAGTTTTGAATCTGAATTATCTGATGACGATTTTGATCATTATATGATCGAATAAAGGTACGTGCCTAAAGGATTAAGGCACATGATACTATACACTAAATACATAGTTTTATTGCCCACTTGACTGTGTCAAACTAATAATTCTACCACACAAGTTGTAAATCACTAATTGAATGTGTAGTTAACATTACTGTATTGAATGACATAATGCATGAGCTGCTTGTCAGCATACCTTGTGAAAAACATTTTATTATAATTTTTCATTACCTTACCTAATCTGTCCTGACTAGTTTCTGTTTTTTACATTTTAGTTACTTTTATGACAATAAGTAGAGAATATACTTCAAAAATAAGAAATGTAGTACTTACTTTTGACCTCTTGTTTTGTTGCTGTTGTTTACCAATGAAATTTGAGCCTAGTTTTTGATAATGATGGTACTAGTACTATAAATGTTTGTTTACTTAAATAATTCACCTAAAAACACAATGATAACATGCAAAAAGAAGACAACATCCTATAATTATAATTTTAATGGCTTTCTTACCATGACAAGATAATAAAAAAAAAACCTGTTGAATTACCAATACAAGAGGAACTTAAATTAATTCCATTTGATTCTTGACCTGAATGCTGCAAGATAAACTTTCAAACTGAAGACAGAATTGACAATATTATGAAACTGAAAACAACATATCATTATATGTCATTCGAAAGATTAAAACTGCCTTTCTATTTGTTATAAATTATATAAAACATTGAGAGAATTATTGGTAGTTTGTGAAAGAGAGGATGTGGCAAGTGGGTCTGATATTTTAGTATACAACTGCAAACAAATATGATTGAAGGCTATGAAAATTTGACTGCCATAGTAATATCTTTATTATAATGAATAATTTGCATTAAATTCTGTACTGTAGATAGGGATGGTAAGTACATTAGAGGAAGTGGAAGACCTAGAAGACAAATGTCCAATTCTTATACTAGGAGAGATTGAGGATTTATTTAAATATGTCCTTATAAATTTAAGAAATTAAAACTTGTGTAATATTAAAATTGGCTTTATTAACTATGTATAGATGTCAGGTTTATTTGTATACATTGACAATAAAGTAGTTTAATTAAATTTTGAATGTAAAGGGTAATGACATGTACTTTAACCTAACCATTGTTAGAAGGTTAAGGTGATAGTTGTTGAGTGTATGATGTTTTTTATTGTCCTTTTCTTAGAAACACTAGCAGAATGATTGGGAGAGTAACAAACTTTGGAACTGCATATCAGCAAGTTTGTTTATTAAAAAAAAATTCATACTGTTTTCAGGAGTGAATTGAATTTTTTTGATCAAATGTATTAATTACTCATCATAGTATTTGAACACGTCTCAGATCTTCAGACAGCAAAGAATAATAATTATAATAACTTGTGTTCTTAAATATGAGTTTGTAGGTACAAGTGATACAAATGTTTTGTGAGATTAAGGTTTTGTTCTGTAAAAATTATTTTTTTAATATCCACTTTATTTATTCATGTTAGTTAAAAGACTTGTTTGTGTAAAAATAATGTTATTTGAGCTGCTGTCATAGAATAACTTTCTTTCAAAGTTTAATTGTTTAAAGACTACAAAAAACTACAGAAGATGATTTATTTAAGTAAAAGTTCTTGAAAGCAGAAGTCAATTTTAAGTGTTTACATGAAAGAAGTAAAGACATTTTGATAAGCTAATTAGAGAAAGATGGAAGAGATATGACATTGATAAATGTAGGTAAAAGTGCAAGTCACAATTTTTCTATGAAGTTATGTTCAAAATTTAATTATACTACTTTATTATCAATGTATGTCAGTAAACTTGACATCAAATGTGGTTCATAAATTTCTTTTTAATATATATGATTTAATTTCAAACCAAAATATTTAAATTCTAAATTTTGAATTTTGTATATCACATTACACTTTTTGGTCTGAATTGCACAGTTTAGATAATCTTTCCACCTCTATTTGAGCTTCTGAGCTTTAATGTCAATTAAAATTGTTATAGATATTGCTAAGCCATAACCTAACTTTATAGACTCCAATCATCTTATGAAATATAAACCAGAGAATCCAACCCACATTCTACACCCTCTCACGAGATACTGTCTCAAACATTTTAGCAATTTCTCTTATGTTTTCTTCTATGTTATTTATAACCAATAGAAAGAGAAGACTTTAATTAACTGATTTACATATAATGGTAGCTCTCCCTCTCACAACAAATTTTGAATTACTCAACATACAGATTCAAAGTTACTGCCACTGAGTTGAGCTCAGCCGACTGAAGAAATTATTTTAAAGAACTCCTAGTTTAGTTAACAGGCCAGTTAAATTGTAATAATCATAGGACATTGTATTCTTTTTGCATGTTATTATTTTATGTTATACATTAAATACTTGAAATAGATAAAAAAATAATCAGTAAAGTACTAATAACTAGCAAAAATTAGGGTTAACTTTTATCGTCACTTCATGTCTTCAACTGAAAAAAAGTACAAGACTCACACATAAGTACTGAATTTCTTGTTTTTTTATCTATGTATTTCATTGTTATAAAAGTAACTAAATGTAAAAATCAGAAAATTAAGTTGGATATTATAATTTAAAGGGGAAAAACTAAATATAAAATTAATTTTTTTTGGAAGGTATGTTTGTGACAAAGCATATGTGCTATGTAATCAATACATGAGCTATGCATTTGCCTGTTGATTTCTAATTTGTTATACAGGGTTCAAAGAGCAATGAAACAATAAAGTGAAATAAAAACTCACGTAAGCTATTACTAGCCTTTGGCTGTTTATGATGATAATTATTTTCTGCTACAAACTGCACTCATTTTAGAAGAAAATGAGGTTATTTAGATTTGTTGTTTTTTTTTGTAGTAATTACAAGTTCCCTCAAGTAGATTAAGCCTGTATAATGTTATGGTAGAGAAAATAATGATAGAATGTAAAGTTTTACTGAATAAAACTTAATATTTTTTAGAACATTCTAGAGGCTATGCAAATGAAATTTGAAAACTAAGATGAAAAAAGTATTTTTAATATTAACATGAAATTCATCTCTCAATCAGGTTAGTCAGACTCCATAAGTTCTCAGATAAATCTTGAGAAAAAGTTTTCATTTAAAAATGATTTTTTTGTGTATCAAAGTTGTAATGTTTACTAAAGCTTGCCAAACGTCATGAAGATACTTGTACTACATTAACACGTTTGCTACCATGTGACACACCAGTGGGTCATAGACGATTATGTTTCAAAGCCAAACTTCTCTTGTGGTTTATGAATTTGGGACACTGACTGCTTTTTGGCACCTCTTGAATGTTGAATTTTTTTTAATACTTAATATATCATGTGGCAGTAAATGTGTTAAAAGTTATAGTATGTATAGTTTCATGGTTGGTCAAAATGACCAAGCCCATATAGAGGTGGTTTAAATGATATTTAGACTGGTGATAATTCTTTATAATCATAGCTGCTCACTGAGCTTCACGTAGACCAAACTTTGTCAATAATACATTTGTTTAATATGTACTATATATACCTGTACTTAAAAATTACTTCAGTAGTAAATTTGATTTGTGTTTGTCTCAATGTTTTTTATATTGCCATGCTTTGACATTGGTAGCCTAATATATCATTGCTGGGTGTTACTTTTCTTGTGAACGATTCATTCTGCAGTATCTCAAACTAGTGATGTACACCATTTCATGTTGTTTTAGTATTCAGTGTGTTTAATCCGTTATTTTTATGTGTTTTATATTTGTTCATATTCTTCTCTCATACTGTTATTCTCTTAGTGATGAATAATGTTTTTGTTTTTAGTCTCTTGATGACATGGAGCTTGAGGAAGATCAGAAGTCACTAATTCATCGAGAAATTGATAAGTTTAGGGATACTTACAAGGTAAATATTTTGTAATTCATGTATATAACTGCTGTGTAGGCATGCCTTTATTTCTGAATTAAACAGAAACACCTTGCTCAAGAACTGACACATGAAAGTATCTTTAAACTTTAAAAATCTGGAAGACAACATACAACTTAAACTAACCTACAATTAAGCCTGCATTCTAAATTTATCAATAAATATACTTACTACAACATGCATACTTAATTTCATAATTTGGTTTTGTATTACCCAAATATGTTTTTCGTACTATCATTTCCAGTAAAATTTAAACATGTTTGCTAGTTACATGTAAAAGCAACCTCTGCTGGAATCTGCCTCAACCTGTTACCAGTTACACTTCACTTTATAGTGCACATAAAGTAACCAGTAGACTTGTGATGTATGATTCATGCTCATTCAGTTCTAGCTGCTGTCACATTCATAAATGGCATGTCTACCTATTGATAACATAATAGATTAATCACAATACAGTGTCATTTGATAAAGATGTCCAGTTTCAGCTTAACTTATTGTTTACCCAAAAACCAGGCATAAGCCTAGAGTTGAGACTTTACTTCAACGGAGATCACTGTGGGCATTGCCGTTTAGTTTTCTCTAGCAGTTGGTGAGTATGTGAATGGCACTTTTAACCCTGCCTTTTCAGCTTTAATTTTTTTTCTTGTAATTTTAATAAAAGCTCAGAATTCTTTAGACTGGATTGGGTAAGTCAGTCACTTTGGTTTTATGTAATTTGCTGCTCACATCAAAATATTTACCAGAATAAAACTCCCTATGGATCCTTGGTTTGTAGGCTTTGTACACACTTGTACAGTTTCAGTTAGATATACAAGTTGTTTGTTTTATGAAATTTTAGCTTGTTTGATACCATAGATAGTGGTGGTTAATTCTTACTTTGTGTTGTTCTCCAGTATGAATTGTATGTACTCGTGAGTTTTATCAAAAGGGAAAGGAAAATCAAAGTCAAACCTAACACAGTTGTTTTCCTTATACTTATTTAAAAAAAAGTTAATTTTTGACATTTGGCTTAACAGTTTTGTATAGATGTACCACACTGACAAAGAACTAGCTTTTAGGTGTTTCATAAAGAATGATATACTCAGGGCATGGTCATGTAAATGCATGCTACCATCCCTTAGATGTCAAATCAAGAAGGGAGATTGATTTGGCTAGCATTATTGACATTGAAGAATAAATAATCAAAAAAGCACAATAGCAATTATTAGTAAACAGTTTAGCTACATTAGTTGAGCTGACTTCAACACAGCTTTCAGATTTTCAATCAGATACCAGGAAGCATGGAAACAGTAGTAACTGGCAGAGTATTTGATGACCTCAAAAAGTGAAAGAAAGGAACATGGCATATTTGTCATCTTTGTGATCCATTACCCTCATGCACTGTACCTACTATGCATACTAATTACAATAGAAAGTGTAAAAGTACTCGGCTGTCAAATCCGTAAAAAAAAATTAGGGTTAAGTTTTTCATGGTGCCGGGTCTTATATAAAGTGTGCCAGCCAGGTGTGTAGCTAACTCTATATATTATGTAATATACTTGTAGACCCACTAGCATATAAAATAAAATGTAATTCAATTTGCATCAATCTTCTTGTGTCTCTCAATTTTTATTTGCAAAAATATCTAATACATTAGATCTGTGGGTTATATGAATATCTACACCTATGGCAGAACCAGATGTAGCAGTGCAGTAGTTTAATAATAGCTCTGAGAAATGGAATAATGACTGATGTCCAAGCTTAGCATGTTTATACTAGTTGAAAATATGGGAGCCATATTGCTCAATAAGTACACTTGATTATCATTGCTTTATGTATATGGGAATCACACAAGTACCTACGTGTTGCTGGTGACCAAGACTATTATTGTGAATGTATTGATGTGATGCTTGCTCATCAGATGTCGATACTAGAAACATTTCACGATGCTTTAAAGTGTAGAATTTTCCAGGGAATTTTTCAAAATAAATAAGTTTATTTAAAAGAGTGCTATATATTAATCTGTATAGAATACAAGCTGTAAATATGTTTTTGTTAATTATAGAGATGTTAGATGAAATATTAAAGGTCTACCATGTATCAAAGTGAATGGTCCAGACCCTTGGCATTTCTTTGAGGATTTATGTATCCAACTTAATCTTGTGCTTCATATAATACTCTTTCTAGCTGGTATACTGTCGCACTTTTCTGCTGTTGGTGCAAATTGAGTTGTCAGGTATAGGATGAAATAAAAGAAAATCTTATATATATATATATATATATATATATATATATATATATATGTGTGTGTGTGTGTGTGTGTGTGTGTGTGTGAGAAGAAAGCTCTGTGGGATGAGAAGAGTGGACTTAAACTGAC
>NW_013666394.1:50313-73151 GCF_000517525.1 Limulus polyphemus
AAGTTTAACCCAAAAGGGTTTTCTGTATTGTTATGCTGGTATTTACTAAGAAAAATGTTTATAGTTTGTGAATATCGTAGTTTTCATAATTTAATGTTTTAGTTGTAACGCCTTTTTTAGAAAAATCTTGTTTCGGTAAGTTATTAACTTTGTTTCTGCTGTTTGTTATTTAACCCCATCACAACCAGTGAGCACCTGCATATAAAATTTCCAAATTTAAGATAAATAATAATTTTAAACTCAAAACTATTTTAAATTGATATTTTGCAGTTTGTAAGATTTTTATAATGTAATTTGCACGAATAGTGTTCGAGTTCCAGAGAGGCTTGCATTTATCAATGTTTTTGAATTTTTTACCCATCACAAAATATAGGTTTCAGTTTGCTAAGACACTATCAACCCTTGACAATATGGTTATCCACATCTTGTTTTCCTACTCTGTTAGTAATTTTATTACTACAACTCTTCATTGCTAGTCTTTAATGATATCATAGCATGTGACCTGAACAATTACTAATAAGCTCAGCTTTGAAAGTAGCTACAGGCAAAGATTAAGTATGATTGGATAGAGCAATTTATAAGCTGTTCATATAAATGTAGAGTAAATACAGTACTTTGAGCATTCATTTGTGATTTCTAAAGATACTGACTTCCTGCTACTTCTCTGGGGTTGGACAAACAGAACAAATATGAAGTTTAGGAAACTTAGAAGCAAACTACACACCTGGGACATTTTTTATAGTTTTTTTAGTTTTTTCATTGCAGAAAATATTGTGTTATTAAAACTATATGTGTGAAAGCTACAGAATTTTCTATTTTAAGAACAAACATCTGGTAAGCTTAGTTAGGTTTGGTAAATATGGTAAATGATGGTTAAGTATTATGATGACTCAACAGTACTGTTCAATACATAAAGAATTAAGTTTATCCTTTTCAGAATATTTGAAAAGAAAATGTTTATTAGATATAAATTGCTCTTAACCAAGAATACTGTTACCAAAAATCATGATATCTAGTCTGAGAAAGGTCAACAAATAAATGTTAGTCAGTTTCTGCCATGTTTTTTTATTTATAGCCAGAAGGGCTAACTACTGAAGTTGGCAAAATAAAATAAAGTATCAAAAGAAATGTGTTAATAAATATCAAAGAAGTTGAAACTGATTGAATATATGAAAAGGAGCTATCTGATCAACAATGAAATTGAAATTTTAAGAAATAGGAATATTTTTAATTTATTTGAAACTGTGTCTTACAACAAAAATTTGAAAATTTCACAACCTAAAAAAATAAGTACGAAATCAAATTCTTTAAAGCCAAGTTGTTATTTAGTAAATTTTAGTTGAGTTTCCCGTATTTTAGTTAAGTGTTTCTACTGTGAGAGTATTTGTGACGCAGCTTTAATCTAGAATAAATTTAAATGTTGAAAATTATGGAGAAATTTTGTTTGTGGTTGACCCAGAAGCTAGTGAAGATGTTTTAGTCTATACATTTTGTAGTGAAGGTGAGAAACAGTAGTTATTGTACCTTTTGCTTTTTTATATATAAGTTGTTGTAAAACTAAAGGATCCATAGGGTTGATTGTTAGTTACTATAACATAGAAGGGAAAGTGTTACAATCAACATCATAAGTAACAGTACTGGAACAATGATTTTTTCACTAACTTAATTTGTGTAACTATAAATAGTGTTTTTATAAAAGCAAGCCAGGTCTGATGATTATGCAGCTTCTGTGGGTAAGTTTCCAGTTTGATTTTATGTTCATTTTAAAATTAAGTATTTGAAATGTTTCCTGTGTGAATTGTTAGAGGTAGACATGGTTTATATTTGTAGTTATCCATCACTCAAATGAAACTTTTGATTTTTAAAAAATTGTGGATACGTTAGTAGAAGTGTACTGTTTGTTGTAGTATGATTGTATTTTATAAATTAATGTAAAGAATATTGTAATTGTTATTCAAGCGCATACAGTATAAGCTATGATAGACATCTAAAAAGGCATAATTGTATATAAATCTAATAATAAATGAGTTAAATTTATTGTATACTTAGAAAGTATTTTTAAATTAACAATATAACTGATATTTTAACAGCAAGTGAAAAACTCGCTTATTTTTACTAATAGTCTTCCAAAACATTTACATACATCGAATGATGTATTTGACCCTTGCAATAAAAAATAGATATATTTTTCAGTTTCAATTTTATCCATTCTGACCTGTGTCGTGTATATCCACCATAATTTAAGGCCCTTCACCAAACTTGTTTAATCTTTTAGAATATCTTTAATGTCAATTTGAAATATGCCGTTTCTTAATTGGTATATGTGTTTAATTTTTCTATTGTATATTAACAAGAACAAAGAAAAACAATGATAGGCATAATATTGTGGGCTTAAAATCTTTAGTTTTCGAAGCTGTTAGTACAGAAACCTGTACAACACTCAAGTTCTAAAACTGCATGAAATTTTTCAGTACAGGTGAAGAAACATTCATTTTGTAATAAGTAAATGCAAGCTCTTGCATGATGAACATGAAAAATGCAATAGTAATTAACAATTCAACATATAAAAGTAGCTATATAAACTAGCAAATGTAAAGAAGGCACAAAAGTCATTTATCCACTTGGAGTATGCAGTAAATGGTAAGCTTTACATGAATACATGGAGTGACATCGAACATCAAGACTTCTCTGCTGGGTGAGTTACCTGTTCCCATTGTCATTGTGTGCCATTCTCGAGCTTCTGCTACTGTTTTTAAGAATTTGTGTAAACTGTGGTTTCTGCTATGAAAGAAAATATTTTAAAATAGCATAACATAAATTTTTTGCTATTATATTATTTGTATGAAGTTATTGTATATATAGAAATTTCTTGAAACATTTGTATTGAGCTGTATTGTTGTGTAATGAAAGTGAAATTTGACTGTACAGTCAAAATCTGTTGAAGAAGAACCATATCTATGACTTCTCTATTTTCAGCTTTTTTATTTTTATAATAGAAAAGTTATTGTATGAAAATATTTGTAATGTAGAGATTTTCCATACATGTACTCAACAGCATACTTGGAACACATTGCTGTGTTAGATGTATGCTGGGATTTATTTTAATTTTTCCAACACAAAAAATGTTGAATGGTTTTTTAGCATATAGTTATTTACTATCATTGTATAAAACAGCCACAGATTATTTATTTTACTGATATTAATGTCTATTTAACATTTCTGCCCTGTAAAAAACTAGGTAAAATTCTCATTAAAAATAATAGACAATTATGCATCAGGAATTTTGTATGAATTTGAATGGGAATCTTTTCACTCATTTTCACAGATATTTAACTACCCTTCCCATATATATATATATACATATATGAACACACGTCTAAACACAGACATTCCTTTGACTTCTTCAAAGCCAAAATCCTAAACAGTAGAAAAAAAAAATACATAAAATAAATTAAGCTCTAAGAATACATTTTATGTGCAATATAAATTACCTTGCATGCAAGGTGATTGTATACATGATAAGGAACAACCATTGAAAAAAATGCCTTTTTGTTTTATTAGTTGTAAATGTTTATATTACACTAAGTTTTTGAAATTTATCAGCTTATGATTAATATATATTAGTGGTAAATACTTGTTAGTTATAACCAAAGGCAAATTTTGCCTTTTTGCTCTGACTAATTGTATATTAGATTTGAATGTGGAATGTGTTGTGTGTATGTTAAAAATAACAATATACATAACATTGTTATTTTGTTTCCATTGACTTAGTGTACTATATTAGATTTTATTGTTATTGGAGAACTGCAACGTGGTTTATACAAAAATAGAATAACTCAGACCTTCAGGTAGAGCTGGGTGATTTAACAGATTACTAAGAGCAGCAATTACATAAACTAATCAATTAATCAAAATTATAATTAAATCGATTGCCACAAAAATAATCAACTAGTTGAATTTAGGGTTTTAAATTAGTTACTGTTTTTTGATTATTCCAAATATCCAAGTAATCAAATTATGTTATAAGCACAAAGCTACACAATGGGTAAATTTACTCATCCTGTCTTTGTTGCTGCAAAGCTACCTAGGCTATCTGCCACTGTCACTAATTTTCAACTGCTGCCTAAATTTTTCAGTCTGTCTGAAGTCAGCACAGTTGGAGTGTACATCAATCTAGTTACGGCTTCAGCCAATAACTGATTATTTCTAAACAAATAGGATAATATGATCATCAATTAAATGTTTCCATGGAAAATTTTTGTGCCTTAGCTTTTTAGAGATTAATTTTCCTCAAAGTTAATATTGCTTGAGACTTTTCAGGTTGTGTAACATACATATACTTGCTACAAAATGTAAGTGACAATTTACAAAATTGAAAATAGCCATCTTGTTTATGAATGCTAATATATGGATTTAGGTGTAACTTTATCTTTTTTTTTTTTTTACATAAATGTGATTCTAACTAATTAAATTAAATTACAAGCTTTGACATTGCTGGATCATAACCTAATTGAGCTACTCATAACAATTTTGTAGGCTTTCTAATTGAGTTGTTATTAACATTTAAGTAGTGTGCAGTTCTAAGTAAAAACAACAACACAAAACTACTATAAATTTATCACTAGTGATTTTAGAGGTCTAGTTGGAGCCCCCGTAACACACACAACAACCTGGATAACCCTTGTTTGTAACAGTTTCTCAAAGTGTGGACCTCTTAAAAGGTTTACCATAATTTAAAACTGCATTAATTACATGCTTCAAAAATGTTTAACATAAGTACTCCATCTAGAAAGCTTTGACGTGTCTTTTATTTTATTTTAATGAACATCAGTATTGTTCATCAAATATTGTATTGACATTTGTATGAGTTTTGGAAAATGTTATTTCCAACACTGAAAGCATTCAGTTAACTTACACATGATGTAGGCCTGTATCCTAGACTATTCATTCTTTAAATATTTTGTTTGAAAATGTCACAAAGTAATGTTTATTTTCGCCCCAAAAAAATTCAGTAGTTTCAATAAAGTAGCCATATAGGGAAAAACCCACAAAATGCTATAAATCCTCTTATTTTTATTTTGTTACAGATTTAGTACTACTTTGTGTGTATGATACATTTTCATGTGCAACAGTTTAGGATGAACAAAATAATTTACTCCTATTTTATTGTACCTGAAAACAGGATTTCCTCTAGCTTTTCATGTGCTAGAGCCATAATTTTTTTAAGTATTTAAACAATTTTAACTTAAATATTTTAGAATCAATATTTTGTTGTATTCTGATACTTATTTAGTGTAATTATTGAAGAAAAAAGTTAATATTTTCATTTCTGCCCAGCTGCAAAGAGTTTGTCTATAAACAAAATATCCAACTTGTTGATTTTTGTTTTTATAATTTCTTTGCCCTTCCCAAAGAATGACCTTAGTTTTACTAAGAACCAGTCACTCCTTGAAAACACATTATCCATTTTTTGATTTTTCAGTGTTTTTAATTTTTATACAGGCCTTTATACATTTACTAATAAAACAGCTTTGAAAGCAGTTATAAAAGAAGTTTAATTATGATTGAATTGAACAAAAATTAGACTACCATGTATTAATAGTGATTATATAGGTTTAAAAGGGGTTTTTTATAGTATCTGTAAACATTTCTTTATGTATCATAAAACTATTTGTGTGTTAAATTATATTTGTTTGAAAACTACAGTAATTGTCTTCAATGAGAAGAATCGGGTAACTTGAGATAATGTAGGTTAGCTTGTACGGTTTAGAGATTGTTTCAGTGGGTAACAAAGAAAACTTTCTTAATAGTTAAACACAGTAACAAATGTACAATATTTGGAGAAGGTTTTGTCATCATCAGTACAAGTAGTTTACTAAAGACACAGGAATATATATACAGTACAAATCAAATGAATCACATGACTGGAGATTACTTAAGGCTTATCAAAGATATTTTGTTCATGCAACATTCTTTAAAATTAAGGTGTTTTTATTTTTTTTATAGATATAATATGATTTTATTGAGTTACAATGTTTTTAAACATGAGTTGTTTTTTCATTTTGTTCACCAAATAAAATCATCATCATATTAGATAAGTTTGCTGTTTAATCAGTGTGGTAGGTGATTGTAAAGTATTGTGGTGACTCATGTCTTTATTGAATATTGTTTTGATGTGTATCTTATTCAAGCAATGTACATAAATAAATTGAATTGTTTTTATTTAAAACATATCATGATTACAGTTACAATAATAAAGTAGCCAGTTAAACATTATTACCCTTATCGTGAGGTATTATTAGCCTTATCATGAGATTAAAACATGCTTTCATTATTTATCAGTTTATTTGATTTTAAGAAAATCATTGAAATTATTGCACATTTGAAAAACAAATAATGGTGATTGCATGGTGGTATTTAGTTGACAGTAGTGATTTATTTGCCAAGTGAGAAATACCAATAAACGTGTGGGAAAATATTTTTTGGGGCAAAAAAGTGTTTTTTGCAA
Source organism: Limulus polyphemus (assembly GCF_000517525.1). Taxonomy (NCBI): domain Eukaryota; kingdom Metazoa; phylum Arthropoda; class Merostomata; order Xiphosura; family Limulidae; genus Limulus; species Limulus polyphemus. The sequence continues at coordinate 56,822 of NW_013666394.1, forward strand.
ATATACACAAATGGCCATCTTCAGAAGAAGCCAATCATAGGAGAATTCAAAAATTACATAAAAAACAAAACTATGCAAAAGAAAATAGGAAAATTAACATCACATTAGAATAATGCAGTGGTTGAAAAAGCTATGATGGTAATCACATACTCATTTGTGTATGTGTATGCATGGTGTATTAATTAATGAACTTGTTGATTAATCAATAAGCTGAAACCACAAGTCACCCAGCTCTACCTTCAGGTAAAATACTTGGTAAGGATTATCATCATATCAAACTTTGGCTTTCATTTATCAACAAGAAATATGAAAAACAGTTTTTTGTAAACTGTAATATAAGAGAAACTGAGAATTTCCAGTTCATTATGCATATATATGGCCATGTCTCAAAGGACTCTATTGAAATAGCAATTTGAGATTTCAAATTGGAGAATCCCTTTTTGCATTGAGTTATTTGTGTTTAACAATGATTGAATGGCTGCAGGTTTAAAAAGAAACATTTTATCTAGTTCATGTAATTACTCGCACCATTTTTAGTATGTCAGTTGCTGCTTACCTTACACTGTACAAGAATGATTGTAAGTTTTTTGGTTTTGTTTTCTAGTAATGAAAAGGTGATTTTCAAAAATACCTCATGTTTCTGCATTTATATAATATTTTTTTTAAAATTTACCATTCCAAGAAGAGATGCTATTGTAGCAACTTGAACTGACTTGTCTGTCAGGCTTCTCTACCTTAATGCTAACAGAATTCACAAACAGTTTCAGTGTGACATTTATCTTGAAATTTGTCTTAGATTTTGATTCTGATTGAAAAAAAGTTTACATTGTTGCTTTTTATTAATGATACATTCTTATTTCAAAATAGTAGTATTGTATGTATGTGTGTGTGTGTGTATGTGTGTTACATTAACTTGTGGCAATAGATTTATCATGAATGGTGTCTATAAGTGTGCTTGAATGAAAAAGAAAAAGCTGTTTCTTTTTTAGACACCTGTAGTCACATAACTTTAGAATGAGAAAAGTATGGCCTGACTTCTTACATTGAATACATTTATACTGCTATAGACATTTGAAGTTATTTTTTTCTAAGTGTACTAGAGCCATTTTTATCAAAAGGATAGAAACTTCTGCAAGGTCTACAAACACAAGGGGTCTACAACTAGGTAAGAAGGTCACTGTTTGTAATATGTAGAACATTGTGTGTTAGTAATTTGTTACATTGAACTGAAATTCAAACTTCCATTAGAAGAAAACATCTCACACAGGTACATTATTATGTGTGTCTGGCCTAAAGAAGGATACTGGAAATGTTAGGGTATAAATATATGAATAATGTAAGCACCTATAATTATCATGAAAATCTGAAAGTAAAAAGTATTGGTTAATTGTTAGGTATTTGCTTATCGCTTCAACCAAACTATCTCATTCAGCCTAAGGGTAAAATATAATTTTCTTTCAGAGCATTTTAAGGCAGATATCAGAGTATGTCTTTTCTTAATATTTCTAGGGCGTGTGACTTGTAGTTTATAACTCAAGTTTTTGGTCATTAAATATACATATATGAGTAGTAAAGATATTGTGTTTAAGCCTTACATCCATTTTATTCTTTTACCAGAAGAACCTTAGGCCTGTGTCTGTTAGCAGAGTTGTAATCAGTAGTTGCTTCTATCATTGTTGTATTATATTATTTTTGGTCATGGAGTAATCTATTTTTAGACAGAATATGTACTTTTGTCTTTCAGTTTATGATAAAGGGATGGTGACAGTGAGTTGACAGTGTTTTCAGATGATCATAAAGGTTACTTAGAAAGATAATTGAATTTTGCAGTTTTATTTATTTATTTTACTTACTAATGACAGTGAAATATCAGAAATGCAGAGTTTGGACATAGATATAACTAAGCTCTTGCAATGAAGTATGTTGCATATAAGCTAGTTATCCAAACATACCATTTTATGAAATGAACCATTATTGCTTACCTAATGTAAATGTTATCTTTTCCTGTTTTTCAGAAAGCAGAGGAAGAAAATGAGAAAGAAAAGGAACGTCGTGAGAGAGATAGAAAAGATAGGGATAGAGATCGTGAACTTAGAGAGCGGGATAAGGTGAGGGAGCGAAGAGAAAGGAGAGAAAGAGAAAAAAGTATGGAACGTTCAAAAGACAGAGAACGTGACAGAATGAGAGAAAGGGAGAATCTAAGAGATAACTCTCCCGCCGACCATCCTCGAGAGAGGATGATTGACAGATCTCGTTCCCTCTCTCGTGAAAAGGAGAGAGACTGGTCCAAGGAAAGAGAGAGATCCAGGGAAAGGTATGTGTGATTGTTCAAAGTTTAAGGTTGTTTAGTGTATTTTAATTTGAATGTGTGAAGCCCTGAAGTGTTTGTGTATGTCAAAAAAAACATGTAAACATCCTACAATTTCAAGTCAAGTGCTTGTTTTAAGTGCAAATAAATTAATTTTTTTATGTAAAAATGTTTGAGAGATGAATAACAGTACTAAATTGATTCTTTGCACCATTATTCAAGTTGATTAACCCTTTTGCAATGGGAGCCCTTTAAATGCTTTTCTGTGCACATTACTGTTACATTCAAACTTTAATTAAACACCTTTACTATCAGTGTATGTGAATTAAATTAATGTTATAACGTATGTTCTGATTCAAAGTTTTATTTTATCCAAGTTTTAAATCCTTTATTTTAAAATAAACCTTTGAAAAACTACTTAACTTCAGATATATTGTCACGTGACCAACTATGAAAATTCTCTACTTTAGCTCTCTGTATCTTCAATAATACAATGGTAGTTGAGTAGAGGTACATCTAGACAATTAGTTGCTTACATAACCTTTTGGCTCATTAATTTCAACGTTCCCTGAATGAATACAGTTGAAACGAGTAATAAAGTTTTTCAACCCCTAACAGGTGCCATGCCTACTTTCATCAGATTTATTTGAGCTTTATCCCTTCCATGTAGATGCTACATACACGTGTATATTCATTGGAAAGAGATCGTTTTACATTTTAATCCAACAATGGTTATTTTGAAATTGGTGCACAGTTGTCTTTATGGATTACATGTAATTGACTCTAGTATTGTTGGCTGCTTGATCAACTATAGCACCTATGGTCGTTTCTTACCTAAATATGTTATAGCTAGAGATACAGTTTAAATTGTATTTATGTCTTACAATCATGTTTTAGTTAATTATGTATTAGTTATGTTTTAAAATGCATAATAAAAAGGTTTAAACATTTTAAAAATATACATCATACTACTTGTCCATTCTCAAGGCTTACGATATTACATGCTGAACGAAAATTTTGCAGAAGGGTTGTGCATGTCTCGCAAAGAAAGTGTAATATGCCTCAAGGGCACCGTTGACTTGTGTTGAAATGAATAATAAGCAGTAAAGAACAAGAAAGGAAAAATATAATATTTAAAATTAATTATATATGAAAACGAAGAGATGAAATTACGATTTTAACAAAAGGAAACTGTTTAAAGATATTTTACAGATATTTTTTTCAGTTTCCTAATTTTAATTATTTCATTGCATTGTATGCTGATGATAATAGCTAGTTAGTGCTTTGGTAGAGAAAATGAAAAATATAATATAAAAAACTTTTGATATCCTTTTGGGAGGTTCTAGAGATTATGCAAATGAAATATTAAAACTATAAGAGAAAGAAAATAATTTGTATACTTAAAATGGAAATCACCTTGCACTCAATTTGTTAATTGTTTGAATGCAAGTAACTACAATAGAAATATATCATATTTTTAATAATAACACTTAATTATAAATCTGTCATTCTTTGTGTACAAGATACTTATGATCTTTAACAAAATCTTCCCAGTTCTTGAATGGATACATTAAGAAATTACTGCATGTATTGATGTACAAGTGAAATTCATAACTTGATTTCCACAAATTGCACAGTCCTACTGTGAAATGGTTAAGATAATATGAGTCTATGCTGTACTTTGTAGTATGCCACTTGAATTATCAAAATAACAGTAAGAAATGTTGAATGATATTAATTCTTTGTTTGCAATGCTTTGTGTGTTTTAGGTCAAAAGATAGGGATCGAGACTGGCAGAGAGATAAAGAAGAGGATGAAGATTTGCATGAACGAAGGAAATTGGAACGTAAACTGAGAGAAAAGGAAGCTGCTTATCAAGAGGTTCTTTTTATCAAACATAAATATTACTTCTTTTGTGTATCTAAAAACTCATGATGAGACTTAAGTATTTACTATTCATTATTTTTAAGCCAATTAATAATAAAATTACATTATGCAATATTAGTAATTATTCTGACAAAGTCTGCAAATAAAATATGCTAAAAGCTTGTCAACAGGACTTTTTTATTCCTTTTGTAAAATTTTATGTAAAGTTGGAAAGTTTTTATTCTGCTGATGAACATATTTTGAAGCAGGTAAAAGTCAATTGAATTTTTCATTTTGTGATAAGTATAATTTCTCAAACAGTTATAAAACCATTCCGAGCTCTCTATATTTCAAGGAATATGAATGGCACTGTGTTTTCACTGATAGGATAGGAAATTTACATTTACAACACAGTGGCAACTTGATTATTTAATATAATAAAAGAGGAGTTTGCAGACACCAGTGTTGTTATTTCCTACATAATATTTTAAGTTTCTTCCTTATCCACAACGTGCTTGTAATTTTTAAGTTGCAACCCATTGTGCTTAATTTTCAAACCACTGATAAGATATTTTTCTAATATTGTACTATTGTATTCAAGACTAAAATGTACTGTTGTAGCTGAATTTGTGGTGAAGTTGAAGCTTAAAGCTTAATGACTAGTTTTAGAAATTGCTTTAAGTTGAAATGAGTAAATATGATGAATGTTTTTGTTTTTTAGCAAACACAGAGAGTACAGTTGGTTTCTAGTTATTGAAAATTATGTTGTTATTTAATTAAATCGACCAATAAAAACATGAGTTCTATGCACAATTAGATGTGAAAATAATTAATTTAAGAATAAGAAGCATATGCACTGTTTCTTTAGGTATTAAATATTAAAGATTAATTTACACCACAATGTATATTGCACATAATACTAAATTAGGGTTAACAGTTTTAATTTTATAAAAATTACTCTATCTAAAACAAATGTTAATAAAGCAATTGAAAAAGAAATAAAGTGTAACATTTCAGTTATATTTTATTTTGTTGGTAGTTTTTAGGGGAATGATAAGACCGTTTTTCAGAACATGATGTTGTCATCTTGCTTGTATATTTTAAAACGAGATAACTGGGCCAGAAATGGTTAATATGGTTATAGAATTTGTTTTGATAGCTTTAAACAGTGTTTACTAATTTTAGAGATTTCTAAATAAGGAGTAATTTCTGTTAATATAAAAGTTTATGACAACACAGAAAATTGAATATGTTTTATTTAAACAATTTTGAATAAATATGTCAGGGGACAACCACTTTCAAATTAACCTATTAACTGTGAATGATGGATATTTCCGTCATTGAAGTTCTATGGCTCAGCTGCGAATGACGGAAATATCCATCAGTCACACATATATAACTATAACTCTATGCGAATGACGAAAATTACTGTTTTATTGTGATTGATGGCAACTCAGTTTTATCCGTGAGTCAGAAAACGGCAACTGAGCTGCTCCTGCCACAGTTAATGGGTTAAGTCAAAGTTACGTAGCATGTATCAGAACTAAATCTTGGATGTAACGTGATACCATGGAAAATATATTTGTTTTTGTGTTTAATGGCTTTTTCCAGAGCAAGATATTCATACACTTAGATCATAAAGATGTATTCAGATCAGGGGCTTTAGACTTTTAAAGACTGGTATATCACTTGTACTAAATGACATTGGGAAACAAAGGAATATATATTTACTTGGGGCACCAGTACCATTCAGAAAGAAGCCTGACATATGTCATATGGCAATTGTGGTAAACAAAGTGCAGTGTCTTATAACAGTTGACAATACATGAACATAAACATAAGTGTCAAAAACCACTCAAGTGTGCCAGTCAACAGTATGCAACATGAAGAAAAAAGGATACTGTCCCAAAATGAGGCAGCAGGGTAATGGTTCACAGAGATAAAGCTTCCATTCACACCTGCAATTTAACTATGACATACCTAAGCAGTTAGAGAATAAAATTGGTATCCATCTATTTCATATGAAGACAAACTAATTAAGTTGTCAGATATGGTGCCTGTGGATTTCTATGAGAAGCTGTTTCAAAGGGAGCTGGGAAACTACCAACCCCATACACTAGATGGATTATTGAAAGCTTGCAGGTAGAAGTGATGTATTTTGGACATAAGTCTTATGACAGAATATTTGACAATAGAAACTCTGCTACTGGGCTATTGTCAAGATGCCCAGCTGTCAAATAGTATGGTAGACACAGACTGTAATGATGTAGTGGATCTCTAAAATTGTTTTAGTATAACATACTCAACTTCTGTGTAATGTAAATAGTATTCTTAATTCATTTACTTTAATACAGCGACTGAGAAATTGGGAAAGCAGAGAGAGAAGAAAGCTAAAAGAATATGAGAAAGAGAAACAAAAAGAAGATGAAAGAAGAAAAGAAGAGGTAGATATTTCATTAATAAAAAAAGTGGATAGAAATTTGGAATGACATACAGGAATTATGATGTATACTTCAGTTCAACTGACAGCTAGAATCCAAACAATGTTTTTTATTAATGGAAACTAAGAGAAAATCAATGTATGTAATTAAAAGGTTAATACACTTTTAGTATAGTGCCAGCAAGGTTCTCACAGTATAATTTTTTTAAGTATTCTCAGAGTATTTTGCAATGTTGCATCATAGCTTTTAAAACTACAAGCTTAATGTTATGAATGTTTATTTATTCTCTTCTAGTACAAAGAAGCTAAAAGGCTAAAAGAGTTCTTGGAAGACTATGATGATGATAGAGATGACCCTAAATATTACAAGTAAGCTGGTTTAAATATCACTTTTTTTGTGTTTTGGGCTAAGAATGTCAAGTAATGCACAAGTTTTATTGGGCTTAGAACAATAAGCTTATTCGGCTGAGAATACTGACATTTGTATCATAAGTTTTACTGCTGACTTTTTTTTTTCTATAGTCCAAAGAACACCAATACTGTGTAATGTGCCTTGAATGATTTACATTAGTCTGTAGTGTGAATGAACATCTGTCTTTAAAAAACTTTGTGGTGTGCACTTCCAGCATTTTTGTGTATGTTCCCAAATCTTCTCTATTGCTTGAATGCTTTGTTGGCATATTTTTACTTTCCCATTTGACCCAGTTGGAAGTATAAGTTATCTTTATGTTACCACTAGTCATGTGTGTTTTTCAGCATCATCATTGGTTGAAGTGGTAGATTATCTTCAATTTTGCTTAAGGGGAAACTTTTTATTACTCCTAAGCATTTTATTTGTAAGGCAATTACTCAGTAAGGAGGTGAAGCAAGCTGCATGGGTGGGAAAGATTTAGTTTTTATGAGTCAATTAATCTCATGTCAAAAAGTGAATTTTCATCCTTTACAACTTTTTAAAATTGTACCTTTATGATGATACATTGGAATTTTGTGACATTTGCCAACATCAAGTAATAATTCATAGTTATGAGGTTTAGAAGTGGAATATCAATTTGTTTTTGGCCATTTTCAGAAATTGTAAAAGTAATCTTTTTCTTCTAAGATTTAGAAAAGGTTTTGGCTCTCCTGACAGTAAAAGTTAACAGGAACATTTGTTAGAAGTAAAGTCAATATTGTCAGTGATTGTTTTAACCCTATCACCACGGGTATATTTTATATAATATATTATATATAAAATATATATATATATATTATATATATATATTCAAAAGTTTATTAAACTATTTTTTGTTTATGTTATACCAATTAGAATAGCATAAAATTTGAGCTAATAATCCATATTTTAATAGTATACAAGTTTCTTAATTCTACAAGGCAATATTTAAACAAATACTGAATTTCCGCTAGTGTGACCCACGTGACACATTTTCTCTAAGCATGTCATCATCCCTATTTTATCTACTACCCTTCAAAAAAGTACAAAATTAAACGTAAATTACTCTATAAAATCGTTATTGCTCAGACAAACCATAATTTTTATGGTCTTCAATTTTGTTTGGTTACAGAGTTATTGAATAGAAAATCAAATCCCTCCTGCCTCATCCACCTGTCATATCCTCTCTTTCAGAATTTGTTGATAGTTCTCTCTTATGTTTCATTATATATTACCTATAACCAATAGAAAGTCAAGGTTTTCATCAATTAAATGACGTATTGTATAACATTATGCTCTGAATGGTTAGATGTGAATTTCATTCAGAGTACAAACATTGTTCCTGTGGAAAATTTAACGACTATCTTGGATGAATTTGTAATGGCTCTTGTTGCATAATTACAAAGCCAGAAAAATTTTGAGAGATAAGTGAATTTGTTTACTTTTTGCATGTTATTAGTCTATATTCTATGGTGCATTATTTAATTAAATAAAAATTAAGTGCATTACTATCATTAATATAAAAAATTTGGGTTAACTCTCTTTGAAAACCAACAGCAAGAAAAAAGAAGGTTGGTTAAGTAATTTTTTTTTTTCATGTTTATTCTTTGTCTAATTATAAAAGTAACTAAAATGTAAAAATAGGGATCCTTTTAGGTTTGTTAAGATTAGATTAGGTAAAATAAATAATAATAATAATATTATAGTAAAAATGTTTCACAAGGCACACACGTGAGCAGCTCGTGGGTAATGTAATTTGTTTACGTAACGTGAGCTGCATGTTTCCGGAGTGATTTACAATCTATAATGGCACAGATAGTAGTTAGACATGGTTCAAAGGGCAAATATAAATAAATGTATCCTGTTGAAAAATTAGAGCTACTTAGGATAAACAAATGTAGTTTCATGTTTACAATTTGAAGTCATTCTAGAAATAGAAAAAGGGCAATTTTGGTATATTTCAATATTTTTTTTTCTTTGGTGGTTACGAGGTCAGTAGAGTTGACTGATCCCGTTTTGAGATAGGGTAGAGAAAATAACAGATAAACTATAAAGTTTTACTGAAAAATAACGTTTGAAATGTATTTAGGATGTTTTAGGGATTACACAAAGGAATTTTAAGATTTTTGAGATGAGGAAAAGTATTTTTAATTTTAACATGAAAATTACTTTGCACACAGACTATTTAAAACAAATACTCAATATATTCATAGACAAATCTTTATTTTATTTTATTAAAAATACTTCACCCAAAAATATGATTATTTTTGTATGTGAAAGACTTATAGTATTAACTGAAAGACTGTCAAGTTTTGTGAAGACATACACATTATATTTAAAGTTAGAAGTATTAAATCTATAAAGACTAAACGAGTACAAAGAGGTTTCATGGTTAGTCAGATTGACCGAGCCTGTGTTGAGAGAGTTAACAGGAAGACTGAAGATCAAAACTTCATATGTAGATCAATGTGTAAGTCAGGGACCACTGCACCTGCTTTGATGGTACAATGTTCTACCTAAAGCATTCTTGAATGTTGATGTCACACAAAAGGTTGGGGAGAGATGACACCAGGGAGCATAAACACAACAGCTGCACTGACCTCAAGTACGATATATAATACCTTCCAAATCCACTTGGAAACAAGATCAGTATGTAACACATCATATAGCATGCATGTATTATTTTTATGTCAGTATTTTCAAAAACATCAAATGTGGAGAATAAAACACATCAAATGCTCAGTGAGTTGTTTAGTTACAAAAATACAGAAAGAAACAGGGGTTGTTGTAGAATAGATAATCTTAAGAAAATTCTTTATTGATGAGTAGTTAATAAATTGAGTTTATGTTGTGCCATTTCACAGTAAGACATAAATATGAATGGCATATTTTGATGTATCCTCCAATTTCTATAGCATACACTGAAGTAGTAAATATAAATAATCAGTGTATATTAAGAATGTGCATGGGAGAACTTGTTTTTTAAATGGCAAGCACCTACTTACACTGTACTCTAGCCAACCACTAATTCAATAATAGCCAGCCCTAATGTATGAACTAATGGCCGGTTGTGTGTAACCTGGAGGGTCGTGTAACTGGTGGACTTTACAGTATTGCAGGGTTAGTGGAGTAACTAACTTGCTGAAATGGCTGAGTTTCTTCAATATACTTTAATTGTATAATATTGAGGGTCAACTTGCATTTCCACAGATAATCCATATATTCAAAGTTTGTGGTAAAGTCATGTTTAGCATTACTTGGTGTCTACTTGAAAACACTGATAATTCAGTTTGACTTTGATAATTATTTACTTTTTTATAGCTGCACAAGTATTGTGATGAGTAAATTGGCAGTCAAACTGAAACCAACTATCAGTGTTTTTATGTGGATATCTCAAAGGTTTCAGAGGATGTGCCAGTATTCTGTAAAATGTCAGAAAATTGTTAAATAAACTCAGATTGCAATCATAAAGAAATAAAGATATGCTTTTTTTTGACATGGACAATGTAGCTCTAACTTGCCTCAGGATACATGATCTTGTGATCTGTTGTACTAGTATGCTACATGATATGCAATTCATGTCAAATTAAACCACCATCTCTTCAGTTGATTTATTTATTTTATGCAAAATGTCAGGACAACCTAGGAGCAATGATAATGCCAACCTTTAGAAAACTAATATATGACCTTGTTTAGGTGTCATCGCACGAGAAAATGTCAACACCAAACTGGTTTCCCTTGTAGAGAAAGTGTATAAAGTATTTTGAGTTAGATATATTTTATAGCTTTTCTTTCAGATAAAGAGGACAGCTCATAATCCAAGATTTGTCTTTTTTTTTAATGCACAATTATTAATGTCACATTACTCTATGAAAGTGATTTTTGACTGACCAATTATGGAAATGCCTTTGTGTGGTTTGACCTAGAACTGAATTTCATTGGTCACAATACACCAAGTTTTCATTAGAAGATGGCTTTTGAAAAATCCACCCACCCTTTGTTCCTAAACAAATCAGGCTACTAGTCAGAGGGGAAATTTAACTGTATTATTGACTTCTTAAGTCAGAGATTATTACTAGAGCTGGTTGAATCATACCCTTAACAAGGCAGGCTTAAGGGAGAACATCAAATGTTTTTACTCAAATGCAAACAGCTTGAATACACAAAGAATACTAAAAATGCTTATTTTTATTTATTTATAGTGAAAGTAATTAAAATGTCTGAGCCTAACTTAACAAAATGTCAGTAAAATATAACATCTAAAATTACACTAGCTCAAAAGCTTGTATGAAATATAACACTAGATCACATGGTGTTTATGTTAGCTCTATGGGAATCAACTGATGGTCTTCCACTGTGTTGTATTGCCTTTGGTGCTCCAGTGGTGCAAGGTACAGCAACGAAACTGTAAAATTTAAAAAAATTAATGTGAAAAAGGTTAACAGTTGAAACTGTTAAGATAAGTAATTTGGAACTTTATGATTAATACTGCAGTCGGTACAGTTGGAGAAATGGTATTCATCTTTCTTTTTTTTGTATTTTCCAATTTTTGTGTCACTGTATATTGATGATATCTGTACAGTTAGTGTTAGCTCTACCAAATATTTTTGCAAATTTTTCAGCAGTTTTGTATTTTAACAATTCTCTAGTCTTTAAACAGCTGCAGGAGTGTGAAGCACCCATTTGTTAAGAATATTTGAATTTTGTTTTATTGATATTCTTGAACAAAGTTCTCTAATAAAAGAATCTGTTGCAATGTTTACTTAAGTGGTGCTTAAAAGACACCATCAGAATGAGCCTTTTATATCTACTTTTATAATATTAGTTATTTATAATTTCAATGTGTTATGGTACACTTTTTGTCCTGTAATGTGAAATACTTAGTTTTTATACAGATGACAAATACTTGTTATTACCAGGGGAAATGCTCTTGCAAGAAGGTTAAAGGAGCATGAAAAAGAACTTGAAGCTGATGATAGGGATCGTCACAAAGAGAGAGAAGAGATTGAAGAATTAAAGAGACGACTTGCTGAGGAAGGTCATCCTGATCCTCTAGGAGAGGCTAATAGAGTAAGTTAATGGAATGTCTGAACATCTAAAAGGTTGTTAACCCTTTCGCAATGGGTGGGTCTAACTGCACATCATGATCTTTTAGCGAGTTATTTTCAAAATATAATTAAACTACTTTTTGTTTATGTTATACCAATTAGTATAGCATAAAATCATAGCTAATAATCCATATTTTAATACTATATAAGTTTTAAGTTCTTAATTTTATGAGGCAATATTTAAAAAGTTCTGAATTTCCCCTAGTGTGAGAAATATTGCACATTTTTTCTAGGCATTCCCTCTTTATTTTATTCACAACCCCTCCAATAATCATAAAATTGAACATAAATTTCTCACTATAAGGACAAACCATATTTTTTAGAGCTTTCAATCGTGTTCGGTTACTGAACCATCAAATGGAAAATCAGACCCATCTTGCCACACCCCTCTCTTTCAGGATTTGTTAATAGTCCTCTCTTATGCTTAATACCAGTAGAAAGTCAAGGTTTTTATCTATCAAATGATGTATTATATTACATTGTTTTCTGAACAGAGAATTCTCAGTTAGTACAAGCTTTGTTCCCACGGGAAAGAAAATGACTAGCTTGGATGAATTTGTAATGGTTTTTGTCACATAGTTAGAAAGCCAGACAAATTGTAATAGTTAGGGGAAATTGTATGCTTTTTGCATGTTATTATTCTATGGTCTTTGGTGCATTATTTAATTAAATAAAAAAGTACCATAAAGAAAGTACAGTTAAGTGTCATCGACAGTCGACAGCAAAAAGAAAATAGAAGACTGGATAAGTACTTTATGTCTTGTTTTTCATGTGTATTCTTTATTTATTATTATAAAAGTAATTAAAATATAACATTAAGGATCTGTTTAGGTTAGTTATGGTTAGATTAGGTAAAATAAATAATGATAGCAATATAATAAAAATGTTTTACGAGGCATGCACGCGAGCAGCTCGGACTCTGAGCGGCTTGTGGGTAATGTAATTTAATAGTGTAGCGTGAGTCCCACGTTTTCCAAGTGATTTACAACTTGTATAGACATGACTAGTAGTAGTTGATGATTCAAAGGGCAATGAAAGAGCAATAAAACAATAAAATTTAAGTGTAAATAAATGTTACGAGTTTAAAACTACTTAGGATAAAAGAATCTAATTTCATGTTGCAGTTTGAAGTCATTCTAGAAAGTAAGAAAAAAACGTAATTTAGATTTATTTTGATTTTTTTTGGTGGTTATGAGGACGGTCGAATTGACAGACCCCGTATAGAGTTAGGCTGGAGAAAATATCAGATAAAATGTAAAGTTTTACTGTAAACAAATGTTTGAAATGTATTTAGGAGATTTTAGAGATTACACAAATGATATTTGAGATTTTTTTAAATCATAACATGAAAATCACTTTGCATTTGGACTAGTAACAAAATGGACTTTATATATTCACAAACAAATTTTTAGTAAATATACTTCGTTTAAAAAATCTTATTTTTTGTGTACGAAAGACTTGCAATGTTTAATGAAAGTCTACCAAATTTTGTAAAGATACTCATATTGCATTAAAAGTTATAGTATAAATACTTAACGTGTGCAAATGTGTATAGGAACTCATTATTTTAGATCGAGCCCTTTGTGATAGGGTTAATACAACTACTTTGGAGGAGAAGCTTTTAATATTATTTAATACATCATCAGATCTTTTATGATAGTCTTATAATAGAGAAAGTTAATATGGCATCTTGTCTTGCAGGAACCTAAAATAATTGATTTTAAGTGTTCAGTCTTATTACAAGTGAAAATAAGTGGCTGGTGTTTGTCCAGAACAATTGTGTCAGTACTGGACATTCTGTATGGTAAGGTACCTTTGGTCAATATTTCAATTTTCAGTGTTGTTTCAAAATATTCGGCCAGTGATTTTGACCAGTTGTATTTGAAAACAAAATCAAACAGGTACAGTATAATCAGCAGTGAAAAGTTCCCAAGCAACACTGATAAAATTCTCAAATGATTGATGAAACTCAAGCTAGATGGCCTTGATGGAACTTGTGAGAAAGACCTGGTACGAAGTTGTTTATTTCTGCCCCAGTCCCTATGCTGCCATTTACAGTGTCTTCCCTCATTACATATTTCTTTGTTCAGAATGCTAATTTAAAATGTTCTAACAATTCAGCAATACATATAAACATTCAGTAAAGCTCAGCCCAGGATTTCATTCTAAAGAAAAAATGTGTACTAAAGTTGGTGACAATTCAAAAATGGATTAATGAGGACCATGCAAAAGAAAATGGTAGCATTTGGTTAGGCTATGATAGTGACAAGAGTGGACATGCAGAAAGGTTGTATTGCAAGTTATGTTGAAAGTATGAAATACAAATCTGCATTTTAAGAGAATTTTCAAATGCTTGGATTATTGGCACTGAGAACTTCACAAGTTATCCAATCCAAAAGATCATTCCAATAGGAAGTGCCACCTTCAAGCTTTCGAGCTCTATGCTAATGATTAGTTTAAATCAGGAGAACAAGTAGATTTATCAAAAAACTAGTACCTGATCCAAAACAACCAACTGCCCCAGTCCCTATGCTGCCATTTACAGTGTCTTCCCTCATTACATATTTCTTTGTTCAGAATGCTAATTTAAAATGTTCTAACAATTCAGCAATACATATAAACATTCAGTAAAGCTCAGCCCAACAAGAACAGTTGAAATAAAAGTTTGTTAGAAAACATGAGTTGCCCTTCACTGCATATGAAGACGTAATTAGATTAGAGAAATATCCTGGTGTTGACATTGGTGATGTATATGTTAATCACATCCAGTGTGGCGAGTTTGTCAATTTTCATGGCAGATATCAAGCAGACAAACTGGGGAAGGATTTGAAACGAGCAAAATTTTATAGTATGTTGGTAGATGGATACTGCAGTGTAACAGAGAAAGAGGTTGTCTTTGAGTTGTATTTTGACCCAAAACATTCTGATAAGCATGTTGGAGTCAAAATCTCCTTTTTTTACCTAAAAGATATCAGAAAGGAAATGCAGCAGGAATTAAGTCAGCTATTGAATCGATCCTTGCTTCTCTGAGCATATCAGAAAGTTAGCTTTATTCAAAACTTCTTGGATTTGTTGTAGATGAAGCCTCAGTGAATAATGGGGAAAAAGTTGTGTGAAGGTCTTGCTTCAAGAGAAATCACCATGGTTAATTTTTCAGTGGTGTGAAGGCGATGTGCAGTTGGGATATGGAATTAGGGGCAAAGAGAAATAACTTTAGTTTCTTACCACCTCTGGGTTTTTAAACCTAAATACCTACCATGATTGGAATGGATATGGAATTATCTTGCCAAATGAAACAAGACCATTTGATTTCCATTCGAAAAAGTTGAAAGAATTTTCTTTCTTTGTCATTAGTGACCATAAAACTTTTTTTAATTTTAGACAATTATAGTTTAAAATATAAACAAGGAAAACCAGACAATAATATAGGTTACATTTTCATTTTCATCATTATCAAAATACTTATAAGATGTTTGTCATATAAAGATCACACTTTTATTAGTATGCATACAGATACACACGCATGTATATCCTTTTGCACCTATGACTAGCCTCCTTTTTTTATTTTTAATGAATGATTTTGAAAATTATTTGACTTTATAACATTTTTATATATGTATGTGTACACACACACACACACACACACACATACATACATACATACATACATACATACATACACACATTTATTATCTTGTTTGCCCCATAGTAATTGATGCTATCCAACATCAAATGCAATTAAAACTTTGATCAGTCATTATAAATTTTGTTTGTGTAAGCAGTAATAAATGGTTTGTCATCACTATCTGTATTTCCTGCTTCTATTGCTAGTTCTTTTTCTTTCACTCCAGCATCCTTTATTGTTAGATGTGATTTTTGTTATTTTTTGACACTAAAATATTGGTGGTTATTGTAATTTACTTAATATTAACAGATTTGAATCTGCTTAAAAGTGATATTAGACGAAAAAGTTTGTACAGAATTATGAATAAATATGATATAAAGCAAGTTTTATCGTCCATAATTTATTAAAGAAAGGAGCTTTAGAATTTTGGTATACTAGTAACAATGTTAATAATTTTCTGTATCTTGGATCATACGTAAATATTACTTAAAATACCTTTCTGTTTTTCTTCTCGTGTCTGATAAATATGTTCAGAGACATGACTGGAACTCCT
>NW_013666394.1:73198-96867 GCF_000517525.1 Limulus polyphemus
CTTGGATCATACGTAAAATTCTTAAATAACCTTTCCTGTTTTTCTTCTCGTGTCTGATAAATATGTTCAGAGACATGACTGGAACTCCTAACATTGAGAAACTTGTATCGAATTGAGCATGCCCTCCACCACAACTGACAATACCCAAAACTGCTGAATAGTTTATGTCCAACTTATGAATGTCTTCCAAGTCCACTTGTATTTTTGGCTTTGATACTATTTTAACAGTTTCAAAGCAAAAATCACAAATAACACAAACTCTTTTTTTATAAAGATATTTACCTATGAACTTCCAAATGCCTTATTTCTCTTATAAAATGTTATATATCAATGATTCTTCATCCATAAAGTGAATACAGTCCAATGTTGTTGGCTGGATTAAGCTTTCTTTGTTTGACGATGAAAGGTAGCTCCATGACATTGCTTGAACTTGTGGATTCTGACTTCAGCTCATTACTACAAATTATTTGTTGACTTACCATGATGGCTCAATGTAATCATCATTTATACTACTTTTATTCTCACTTTTTTCTTTCATATAAATGCTACACTTGCTCTTTTTAGCTTTACTTGGCCAAACTCGTACTTTTTTTTTTGGTTAGTGTTATTGCTTCAAGTTGTTGACTGCACGTGTACTTGAGCTAAACTAAACTATGAAAAGGTTCTCACTATGTTGTTCATTGTTCAGTTATATGACCCCCATTGTGTAGTGTACTTAGACTGCACCATGAGAACAAAGATCCGGATGAGGTCCTGTCTTCTAGGGAGTAGTTGTTTATTTCCCAACTACACTAGAAGATTCAGTTTGACAGTTATGTTAACATACCAATTTATAGGGTAGACAGACCAAATGTTTTAGAAAATTGATAGTTTACAATGCCTCAATTAATTCAACATACAAATCTTTTTTGTAAAGTAAAAATGAAGTCTTGAAGATAGCGCGCACACACACACACACACACGCGCGCGAGTATGTGCGTGTGTGTGTGTGTGTGTATATATATATATATATACAGTCTAACCTGTTAACTGCTCCACCTCCACAACAGTGCCACCTGGCTAAGAGCACCAGTTTTTGTAAGTCCCAACTCAATTTGTATGTTATTTAACCTTTATAAGAACGCCACCTGTCTAATGCCGCCAAGCGCCAGGCTAATTTAGCCCCAAACCCCATTCATCACCTGTGAAAGAACGCTAGTTCCCGCCATAAATATTGATTTGTATTCCTCGACAGTGTAAATTTCCCGTGCTGTCAAGACTAATTGCCTTGAGAGCCAATCACTGCTGTAGGCATGGTTAATTACAATAGGTAGGTGTATATATATTCTTTTTTTTATAAATTCATATTATTTTTCTGATATAAATAGCCAAGCTTACATTTAAGATTAAATAATTTCTCTGACTGTTTACTACTGTTTACAATAACTGTGCTGTAAAAGATATCTTTGTTGTTTCAACCAAATTTGCCACCATGTCAAAGCAAGGCAAAAAGACTATAAAAACACTAACACTTGCCAACAAAGTCAAGGCCATAGAAATGTATGACAAAGTACAAAGTTTTCGTAAAGTGGGGGGCGGCTTTTGGTGTAAGCAAAGACCAAATTCAAAGACTTGTTAAAAGAAAAGCTGAAGTTTTAAATGACTATGAAAATAATGCACCGGCTGAACGCCAGAGAAAAATTAGAAAGACCGGCAATGAAGAAATTAATGAGTTGACCTGGAAATGGTTCATAGATGTCACTGCTAGACGTGTTCCTGTCAACGGCCCACTAATCCAAGCACAAGCTTTACGTTTTGCTTCTGTCCTGAAGATTGACACATTTCATGCTTCTAATGGCTGGTTAGAAAGTTTTTTGAAAAGACACAACATTGTTCTTGGCACAACTAGTGGAGAGAGTGGTGATGTGGACCGAAATGTTGTTTGTGATTGGAAAGAAAAACTTCCTACGGTTTGTAAAGGCTACAGACCTCAGGATATCTTCAATATGGACAAAACAGGTTTATTTTTCCGACACAGCAGTACAAATAAAACTTACCATGTGAAGGGCAGTGACTGTGTAGGTGGCAAGCAGTCAAGAGAATGCATGAGTATTGGCTTATGTGCTTCAATGACAGGAGAAAAACTGACCCCCATTGTGATTGGCAAGGCCAGACAGCCATGCTGCTTCAAATCTATAAATGTGAAAGCCCTGCCTGTCAGATATCAAAACAATGCCAAGGCCTGGATGACCAGTGATATTTTTTCTGAATGGCTTAAGAGTTTTGACAGAAAAATGAAAGCTCAAGACAGAAAAGTTTTGCTTTTCTTAGATAATGCTCCTTCTCACCCCCACATCAACTTGACTGACGTAAAACTTGTTTTCCTGCCTGCCAATACAACGTCACTTTCTCAGCCTATGGATCACAGTATCATCCAGGCCATGAAGCTGAAATACAGAAAGAAGCAACGGACCTACATTTTGATTGAGCTGGAGAAAGACAAAGCCATCACTGGGCCTGAAGTTCTTTGCAGCATCACAGTTCTTCAAGCTGTCCACTGGCTAGGCAAAGCATGGGAGGAAGTTGATTCTTCAACAGTCCAGAAATGCTTTGCACATGCTGGTTTGACCTCAGAGGTGTGTGAGGCAAGTGATGCCACATCCTTTGTTAAAGAAACAGATGACCCATAAGGTGACATTCCCCTCTCAATCCTCAGACTTTCTAAAGAGTTATTCAATCATGATTTTAATGAACTTGACCAGCTTGACAAAGACCTACCCACCACACAGCCTGCCACTGATTGGACACTACCTGCACAAGAGCTTCTTGCTAATGATTCTGAAGTTTAATTTGATGATGTTGATGACACTCCAGAACTCCAGATCTGCTCAGTTGCTCAGGCCCAGACATTTCTTGAACAGCTGAAAGACTTTGCTTTACATCACGGAAATGCTTTTTATTTAAACAAGATTATGGACCTGCATGATATGACCACAGCAGTGCATCTGAAAACAAAGAAGCAGTCTTCTATCAGTGATTTCTTCAAGCCCCAATAATTTTACAGTCAAAAACCTTTTCATCATGTTTATGTAAATACATGTACATTTATTTCTAGTATAACTGTTTTTTCACAAATGTATTATGAAGTAAATAAATATTTGTTAATAAACAGTTATGCAAATCAAGAAAAAGTGGTCTTGACATTAACCTGACACCTATCATGAAACAATTTTGTGGAAGTTACATAAATGTTCCTTCTCCCAAGTTGGAAGATGCGAACCTTCTTAAGTGAGCCACTGGTAGCCAGTCCCTAGGGTGGCTCAGTTACACAGGTTTGACTGTATATGAAATTATAAGCTCATTTTAGATGAACCATAACAACATTTCCATTTTACTGTACCATTCTTAAGAACTGGATGTGCTTTAGTTACTAGTGTACGTATATATCTTTGTAATGAAACAAAGACAGCTATATCATAAATTGTTTGTTATAGGCACAGAAGAATTGCAGAGTAGAATGCCATTTAAACAGTATATATATTTGATGCTTTGCTCTCTCAAAAACAAATGTGAAGTTTCCTGAAACAGACATCTTCCATTATTCATCTGGTTCAGATGTATTTACTAATAAAACATGTCTGTGCCATCTAGTGAGTTGTAAAGCAAACAAATTAAATAATTATGATAAGATGATAATGTTATGTCTGTTATCTAGTGACTATTTGTAAAAGTACATTTACAATGTTAACAGTTCATATTAGGATAGGTATTATTACTTCAATGGTTTATGTTAAATTTATGAAGGTTAATGACTGTTATTTATCTATAATGTTAGACCATTACCAGGTCTATGATTATCATATATAAAATTTACATAAATGTCAGTTCATTTGCCAATAAAGTATTGTATTCCAAAAATTATGATTTTCAAAACAAGATATTTTGGAAAATGAAATGTAAACATTTGTATGTATATATTAGATCTATTATACTAGAATCGTAGATTTATTCACAAAGAGGCTGTATGCCAAATATTATGACTGTATGTCAAGCTGTTTGGAAATGTCAATGGAAGTACAATCACGATTTTTTACAAACTTCAGGAGGCCCTCAGGCCATTTGAGTTCTAATTTTGTGTATTCAAAAAATTATCTTATTGTAAAGCATTTAATGCTATATCAAAATATGTATGATATATTACATATGGTATTTAATATCATTCACAAAAAATATTTAGTTAGAGTCAATTTTCGTATAATGATGCTGAGTCGTAATCTTAAGTTGTAGTTTCTGTGAGCTATTAAATAACAATACAGATATTGTATCTGGAATCAGAAATCAACTTTATGTTAGAATTAGAATTTTAAGCATTTATCATATTTGCTTCAGTCCTTAACTCTTAATTCTTTTCTCATTTGTAGATTTATCAAGAAGAAGATGCTAAATTAATGAAGAACAGAATAAAGCCAGAACCTCTTGAATCTGAGAATGAAGAAGAACTACCAGAGATCAAGCCAAAAAAACCTTTGGTGAAAAAAGAAAAGTCTCCTCGCAAAGAACTAGAACAAACAAAACTAGTCAAACCTATAGAAGAAGACAGTGCACCTAATAGTTTGTCAGGCTTCTCTGATGTTACCATTCCCAGTGAAGAGGTCAAGCCCATAGGATTTGTGGGTTTGAAGCTAGGAGGTACTTATTTTTCATATTAAACGATGTTGGTCAAACCATAAAGTGGTTATCTGAAATTTTATCAACTATTCCAGAAAACAATTTCTTTGAAAAGTAAATAAAAACTACTTTCATATGTTAAAAGTATTATTGCTGAACCCATCTAGTTCAGCTGTAGTTTAAGTTTCTTAATCAATAAGTGTTTCTTGTATACATAAGCACTTCTCATCATGACCTGTAGCGAGAACCTGAATCATTCTGTGAGGTACAACTATGAGATGGGTTCAGCAGTAAAATGATTAATATTTACCTAGAAAAGTAGTTTCGACTAAGTTAAATACAGGATTCATTATGAAATAACCTATAAAAATGCTTATGAACTTAATTTATTGAAAGTATTTGAGTGATCTAGAAATTATATAAAAAACAATCCATGTAACAGGCGTACATATCTGTGTGAAATATATGCAGAATTGTAGTAGTCGTTACAACAATTAATTTCGAAGTGAAATTTTTAGTTCTCAATTGGCTGATAATTTTTAAAAAAAGCATTTGGTACACAAAGTTAATTTGGACTTGCATTAATGTTCTTGTATGATATAAAATTATGTAATGATTAAGTACTGAAATTCATTACAAATGTCCCCAATAACTAAAGTAGGATTAAACTGAAAATCTTTTACTGTGTAATTAACCATTTCTGTACTGGCTTGGTCATTTTGACCAACCTTGCAACCACTATGTAATTGTGAAACTATACATACTACAACATTTAATGTAGTAAATGAATCTTAAAAAAATTGGACTAGTTTTTAGTAACCATTACAATTCCTTTGTATACAGAAAATCAGATTTTTAAAGGAGTATTTTTTTACTAAAGAAATTTGTCTGAATTTATGGAGCCTGACTTGGACTCTGACTAGATTGAATGCAAGGTGATTTTCATATTAAGATTAAAACTTTTTTTTTCGTTTTGAAGTTTTCAAATATCATTTGCATAACCTTTTAAACCTTCTAAATGAATATCAAGTTTTTTTAGTGAAACAGTATTTTATTTATTACTTTCTTTACCCTAGCATTGACTACAAACTCAGTCCATTTGACTGATCTTGTAACTACCCCAAAAAAATTTGAAAACAATCTAAATTACCCTTGTTTTTTTCTAGAATGATTGAATATTGTTATGGACAGTTGAACATATTTATTCTTACAGTCAAAATTAATACTATTTAGATATTCTAATCATTTAGTTTTATTACTTTACTACTACTTAGTTCAAGTGACCAGTATGCTTGGTCAAATCACAACATTTTTTGGTTTTTCTTTTCTTACCTAATAGATTTCCAGTTTTTGCATTTTAGTTCATTTTAGAATGACAAATATAAAAAATATACCTAAAAAATTTGGTACTTACATGTAGGTTTTATATTTTTCGTAGGGGTGTTGTTAATACTTTACATAATTTTTATTTATTTTAGATATGCAAATTTGAACAATATGTTAACATAAAAAAAAAATGTTCTAAAACTATTATAATTTAACTGGCTTTCTCACTTATATACATGCATAAAAATATTTCTTTAGCTGGTCAAGGCAGTCTTGAGGATAGGCAAACTATAAAGTTTACACAGAATAAAACAAATCATGGTACTGATCTAACTTCATAAGGAAACAACAAGTTAAAATATTCTATTGGTTATAAATAATTGTATCAGAGAGAATTATTAACATTTTTTTAAGACAACATATGCTAAGAGAGTCTTAGCATGTGAGATTCAGTTTACGGCCTATAACTCATTGAAGCAAAAAGGATAGACATTATAAATTTTTTTTAGCTTGAGAACATATAAGAATTAACTGTGTAAGTTCTTGGAAATGTATAAAATAATATATGAGTGGAAAAAATTTAATATATACAATTCAGAGCAAAGAAGTGTAATGTGATACATAAAAGCAAAGTTTGAGAATTTATTTACATATTTCCTTTTGAAAGTTAGAAATTAAAACTTATGTAATATGGAAATTTGAATTATATTTTGATGCCAAGTGTATTTACTTACACTGATAATAAAGTAGTTTAAGTCAATTTTGAATGAAACTGTAAAAAGGTCATGACATGCACAGTTTGCATACTGACCTACCTGTATCTAGATGGTTAAATATTGAATTTTATTAACAATATTCTTTGTTAACCAGACTGAGAAAGTTACTGTCTGTTACTGGTGAGATTTTCAATGTGTAAGGTCATCTGGTAATTAGCAGAAAATTCTCTTAAAGATCATATTTTCATGTTAGTGAATCATGTGTAAGTAATTGTTTAGGAAAACTGCAGATTAATATAAATTAATTATATGTTACCTTTTTGGTAATTGTGCAAAATATTAAGGCTTTGTAATGCATTGGTACAATAAACTTTTGGATACATTTTATATTTATTAACTCCACAAAAACTGTGTTAAGGATTATTTTTTTACAACAGGTTCCAGTCCACATTATGGGTCTCGCAGCCCACCTGCACCAACAACTCCCACAGCTTCTAACAATGAAAGCAGTAGTCAGAAAAAGAAACGGCTTACTGTGGAAGATGTGTTTAATGCCAATGAAGATGATGCAATGGAGCAAAAGAAGAGGAGAAAACTGATTCCCTTGGATGATACACAGGAGGATGGAAAATCTTCACCATCCACACAGCAGATGACAACTGAGGAAAAGAGGAAGCATATTAAAAACCTAATTGACAAGATTCCGACTGCTAAAGAAGATCTTTTTGCATACAACATTGACTGGAGTCTTGTAGACAATGTGAGCCAATTCTTTAGTTGTTTAAAATTTTAATAATTGCTGCAAATGAATTCTTAAAGATATATCACCTTACTAAGAATACATGTCATTAACATGTAGTTTGATATTTTGGCACCTTTAATTTTCTTTGTATACATGTGTTTTCATAGTTCATTTTGAATTTATTTAAATATATACATATGTGTGTGTAACTTTTAGAAATGTCTATAGAAACTGCCTCCTCTGTGATAGCATCATGGTTATTCACTATTTTGTGTACCTTATTTCATAATTATAGACTTTGTGAATATAAAAAGGTAAAATGGCTACGTAAGAGCATCTGTGTTAAGCTAAAAGTGATGAAAATTTAGATAGTTTGTTACTGATATTTCAGAGATCTAATTTTAAGTTGAAAAATATCTTCTCTATGAGGATTTTTTAAAACCTGTACACATTAGAAACACAGCAGAATTAAGTATTGATTTTCAAATTTCTAAATCTTTCTTGATGAGTTTTTAATTTGCAAGTGTAATCACCCATTATGTGTACATATACTATATTTAGTCTCTGATGGAGAGGAGAATCAAACCTTGGATCAACAAGAAGATTGTGGAATATATTGGTGAAGAAGAGCCTACTTTAGTTGGCTTTATCTGTACGAAAGTGTTGGCTGCAAGTCCAGCTCAGAGTATTCTGGATGATGTTTCAATGGTAAAGTAACATAATATTGTCCTTCTTGTTAGTATGTTCATGATGGTCTTACCTACAATATATAGATGGCAAGAGGTGCTGTTTATTCTGTATACTAGCAACCCTGTAAGGCTGTGACCCACATTTACAAGGCTGTTATAACACAAGTTTAATGCTTGAACTATATTTTCAGTTTACTGATTATTGCTGCTATAATTCAAGTTTAAATTGCTTAACCAAATTATAAATGAAAATTAGAAGGTTTACTTAATTACATGCTCTGATGTAAATCAATGCCAAATTTGTGGTCCACTTTTGATGAATCCCCGTGAAAGTGTTTTTGTGAAATACCCTGGTTCTTTAAGGGGTTGGGTGAAAAGTTTTACCTTTGTGCAAACCTCAGAGCCAAGACAATTCATTTGGCACCACTTAGAAATCAGCAGTTTAGGAGGAGTTGCATAAATTACAGACAGACAATCTTGAACTACTATTTTGCACTTTTTCAGTTTAGTGATCATTGCTGTTGTAATGCAAATTTAATTTCTTTAACCAAGTTGTTACAGGTAATTAGTAGGCTTTATTTACTTGCTGTAATGTAAATCAATGCCAAATTTGGGGTCTACTTTTGGGAAACCTTTGGAAAAGTGTTTTTGCAGAATACCTGGGATCCCTAAGAAGTTGGTGAGTCCAGAGGTTTAGGAGAAGAGTTTTCTGGAAATTTCTTGGTTCCCTGAGGGGTGGGGTAAAAATTTTACCTTTGTGTAAACTTCGGGACTAAGACAAGTTGCTTGGTACCACTTAGCAGTTAGTGTGGCCAGTGGTTTAGGAGGAGTCACACACAGACACTGAATCTTATTATGTAGATTTTGTTATAAATGTATGCTTAATGATTAGTGAATTTTAAGTGAGACAAAAGGGTGAAAAAGCTTAAAACAAGACTACATTTTTTTAAAATAAAAATAAAAGGTTGAATGAAGATTTGCTGGTTGAAGACCAACTTTAGATTGGCAATCACATGCCTTTTTTGTCTGTAGCTCTTCTTATTGTACTAAAATTGTCAGTTTCAAATGTGACATTACCTTCATTTGATGCATGGTGAGCTTCGTTCATTGTATATCTTCGTTCATTGTAAAACCAGGAAATGCATCAAGTAGATCCCCCAGTGATATAGTTGTAAGTCTGCAGACTTGTAATGCTAAAAACTGGGTTATGTTACCCATGGTGAGCACAGCAAAGATAGACTGTTTGTGTAGCTTTGTGTTTAACTACAAACAAACACATCAAGTACAACTCAAGCAGTTTGTAATTGTTGGATATACAACACTGTTTAATGTAAGAGTTATTATTTAGTTTATTTAGTGGTCTAATATTTAATGATTATTTAGTTTTCCTTACAAGAGTGCTAAAAGTAATTATTTTAAAAGTGATGGTTATGATAAGTTTTGTTACATAACTCATTAAGAGTCGTACATTGTGTGTGTAGTTCAATTGTTGTAAATTGACATCACATTACTCGAACCTTCTATATTTTTCAAATTGTCTGAACTGATTATTGTTACATCATAGCATCTCATAGTTTGTAGAAAGTTCTACACCTCATTTGGGCAATGCAATGTACACAGGCAACCAAGTGAGTGGAAGTTAAGTTAGTGAAAGTAAAGTTAGACTGGATGGTTATTTGTCTAGCTATAATGGGTAATATTTAAAGTGAGTTTCAGAGTGATATTGTAATAACAGAGATAAAAGAGAATAACATGTCAAAAGGTGTTCTAAAGTAATTGAACTCGCCTGTGTGCACTTTGACAAAAAGGAGACAGTTATTTAAAGTTCTGGATACACCTGTGGCAACCCACGGGGTAACATAAGTGAATCTATTTCAGATTGTGCAGTAAGAAAAATAATTAGTCTTCTCAGTTGAGTTCTAAAGTAAATGAACTAGCCTATGTGGATTTTTGACGAAAAAAAGAAAATTATTTAGAGTTTTAGATAAAATTGTGATATCCTATAGTGTAAAGAATTTTTGTACATACGTTTGACTTGTTTTGAATATATTATTTTAAAACAACTGGATTGTGTGTTGTCCATTTATTATTCAAATTTATTTGCCAATAAGTCACAGACACCTACTGTAAAGAATCCGGCCCTATAAAAACCTGTCAGTAATATTTCCATTATATTTTCTTTTAAATTGGATCAACTTTTAAAAACTAACATTATTGTGAAAGATTTAAGTGAAAATTCTTGAAATGTGAGGTTAATAATTTGAACAGCAGTAAAATGCTCTATATATTCTAGTTTAAAACTTTGAAAAATATTTTTTTTATGAAGAAACAATTTATATTTTTACAAAATGATTATTTTATATGGTTCCATATATTGTTTGTTTTAACACGTAATAGTTAATTTTAGTTTGTATTTTTTTTAATAAAAGGTTACTTGTAATCTCAGCATTTGATGTATTCTTGAAAAAAATCTGTGTATCTAGTCTATTTTAATAGTATATAAAATCATATAACATTTATATTTTCAGTCATTATTATTGACCCAAAATCATAACAAAATAGTATTTCATGATTTTACCCAAAAGTAAAGGAAGTTTTTAGAATTAAGTTCTAAAACACATTAGAATGCACATTTTTTATGAATCATATGAAAGAATAAGACTAAGAAATATAATGGGTATTCATATTAAGATGTTTTGCTCATTTGTGTATATTGTATTATATAAAAAAGAATGTTTTAAAAATTATAATTTTTTTCTCTTGATTTTAGGTACTAGATGAAGAAGCAGAGGTGTTTGTTGTGAAGATGTGGCGTTTGTTAATTTATGAGATAGAAGCTAAAAAGTTGGGTCTCATGAAATAAGTTTTGTATTCTAGTTATTGATGTTTGTACATATACATCATGTAAAAAAAAAGAAAGAAAAAAAAAGCTCTACCTATTTCCAGTTTGCTTAAGACATCTAGTTTTACAAACTTTGTTGATTCATTGCAACATTGTGACTTCATTTTCCCAGTTAATGGACTTTTCAAAGCATAAATTTAACGTGTCTTAAGTTAAAGGTTAGGCTGTACAAGTTAAGGGTAAGACACCTGTTAAAATATGGTTTGGGATATATTCTCTTCTGGTTCAGGGTCTTTTACTAAAGGCCAGTGAGTAAAACATGATTGAGGAAAATGGACCAGGTTTGTCATAATGTAAAAAAAGTGGACTGTTTAAATACTTGATGTAATAGTTTTAATGTAGTTCAGGCAAGCAGACTTTGTGGATGGAAAACACTGGAAATGTAACAACTTGAAATGTTCCTGATGGAAATTAAACTTTGGACTATATGTGTGCTACATGATGAATAGTTGATGGTTTTTGTACAACAGATTTGTATATTACAGTCACTCTGTATATGTAACTTTGAGATTTCACTAAACCATATATCACATTGAAATATTGTAGCTAGTTAAGTACCTTCTATATTTAAACAGAAATTGGCATCTATGAAAAACTTACACTAAACAGTTTATATAACATTGTTTACAGTACTGTATGATGAAAATGATTACTAGCTAATCTTTATTAGTAAAAATTAGTTGTTAAGCAAATATGAAATCATGTTTTTGTTTGTATATAGTGTAGGTAATCCAACCAACTGTATCTGATCAAAATATTTTAAAAGTACAGAAACAACCAAGCTAGAATAAAGGGGTCAGCCACATAAAAATGTGGTATCATAAATGAGTCTAGTTATATAAAAGGGAAAACTTCATAAAGATATAATGTAAAAGTGGGTAAGTTAAACAAGGAAAAATGGGAGATGGCTTTGTTTTCTTCTTATATTTGTTTCACCTTGTCTCATTTAAATATACATGCACTTATAGGTATGAAAATGTTTATGGAAACTTTACAATTAAATAAGGGGGTAGGAAATATATAGTATATCTTTTTCATCAGGCTGTCCATAATTTAAAAATCAAGTAAATGCTTTGTGCATTGATCAAGAAAGCAGTGTAACTTGCTCTTACCTATGTAAAACTTAAACAATACCACAGACAAGTAAAGAAGGTACTATGACTTTTTAAAGTACAACTAAACAGATTGCAAATAAAAATTTAATCTAAAATCAAATCTGCAGATTGTATGGTGACATTCTAAACATTGGACCATAAGAAAATTATATACAAAATAGAACATCAATACTCTTCAAAAAGTAAAACATATCAAAAATTGAAAGTATAAAACATTGGCATTATAGGCAAAGTAATATAAAATATACCCTTTAATATTTAGTATTAAAGAAAATAAAAATAAAAACTTATTAAAATACTTTGTTTAATGTTACATGAAAAAACCTTACCAAGTGGCCCTTTAATAGCCAGTACCAAAAAAAAACAAGATTATTTTAAAGTCATAGAATAGTCCATTTTGATGGTCTTTTTAACAGTAAATTAACCTATTCACTGCAGCTGGGACTTGTATTTACCAGTGCTTTCACTCCCTCACACTGTGACTGGTGCAAATGTTTCCTATTGTTGATGCTGTTTATACCTTCCTCTGCTGGATTGAAGTTTATCATCTTGACTATCATTACTATCCTCTTGTCTCATTGTTTCTTCATCAACATGTATGTGAACACCACTTGACTCACTTTCATTATCTTCTAAGCTACTTGAGTCAAGTGCATGTAGCATATTGACATAGTAATTAGGGTTACTGCTCTTACAGTGTGGGTTGGGTACAGTTTGCATGGAGTTGCTCTACATTCTGCTTTGGCATCTTGTTGGTTTGTGAAGGGCTGAGTGGAAAACCATATATAAACATTAGGTGGGATGCCAATAAATACTTTCCAACTCATTTTGCTACCATACATCATGTGTGCCAATTATGAGTAACAATGGGAAATATTTGTCCCAGTTGCAGTGTAATGGAGTGGGAGCACTGGGAAATATGTCCCAGCCATGGTGAAAGGGTTAAATGAGACCTGGTAAAATCTTAGGCACAAAATAGATTTACAAAAGCAACATACAGTGAAATTTACACTTCAACTATAATTAAGTAAATATGATGACTAAGCACATATACCTCATTTCATATTTACAGGTGATTATAATCTCATCTTGAATAAAAATAAAAGACTATCATTATCATAGGTACACCAAAGACTAGTTGCAACAACTAAACAAAAAAAAGAACCATTAATTGTATTGAATGTTAAAGTATCAAACTGTATATATATAAGTTATGAATTGTAAAATGCAACAGCTACAATTTAAAAAAAAACATTTACATACAGGAAGTCTGTCAAAAGGAAAATTATAAATAATATTTAGTGTTTACACAATATAGTACAGGAAGAGTAAAAGGTCATTTTATAAAGATTTACAATATACAGAGTTATATGAAGTTGAAACTCTCCCATCTTTACTTGAGGCAACTACAGATCCTTCAGCATGGTGGTTGAGATTTTGCTGGCTGGCTGAAGGACGTTCTGTACCACTTGGAACTGATGGAGCTTGATCATAGGGGATTTTTTATATCTGGACCTGAGATCCGGGAAGGTCTTGGATTTTGGGATATGCTAATTCCACAAGAGATGTAGGTCATTGTCATTTATCGAAGAGATACTTTCCAATGAGCAATTTATGGCATTGCACCCTGTTTCAGATGTGCTGGATAATACTGACCCAGCCAGGATTGGTGTTGAGTCAGTGCTGGGGTAGGATAAGGTGTGGATACAGTTGTTATAGGCTGTGTGGGTCAGTTCTGTTGGTGGGCTGGTCATCCCAGTTGCAATGGCCCTATTGCATTTTGGCTAGCAGTTGAGTATGAGGGCTCAGAAGACTTCAGGGCTAGTCAGTTGGTGGCTTCAGTTCTCATATGTCAGATGCACTGGTCACCAACACTTCATCTATGGGTTCTACCAAGTTGGCAGAGTGGGGTCTTAGGAATAGCATGGTAGAATTCTAAATCTTAGTTGTGAAATAGGAAGCTCTTGGAAAGGTTTTCTCCTTTCATAGTGCTGTGTAAATATTAGTGAGCTGAAGGTAACGGGAGTGAATTCTAGCAACACAACAGGCTTGCTGTAAGGCCAAGATAGAAAGGTTAAGGACTTGATCTTAAATAGAAAAGTTAGGATTGAAATGAAAGGTCAAATAAATCCTAATTTGTCATAAGTTCAGCCGTAAGTATATATATTTAAGGTTGAAACGGCCTGATTGCAACAATTCTCTGATTTAAAGTGATATTCCTACAAGCTTTACACGGTCTCAAGTATGTGTGTCTTGTAGATAATGTATCCTTTGCACCTGTAGACGTTATTGGGTTTTATGCTTGACCAACACTGGGCTATGCTGCCTTGCTATGACAACAACTATCCTGAAATCTAAACACATTCCATTAACTGCTGTCTGGCGCCAGTAGAAAATAAATAGGAGTAAGACTGCATAAACTGGTTTCTACATAAGTCACTAAATTGGACTACCAACGATACAAATAGCAACCAATGTATTTTGGTCATAGAAATCCATTAACATCAACATTTCACTTCCTTTAGACTCCTTTCACACATAGATTTAGTACAGGCTTCTAGATGTGTATTTACAGCCTACATATTCAAGAGCAGCTGATGCTGTTTAGCTGCCTTCCCTCTAGCCTATCACTTCAAAATTAGAAATGACTAGCACAAATTCCACTCTTGTAGTGTGTGAAGTTCAAATGAACGAACTATACCTATATATATGTGTATGTATTAACGTTAGGTATGGTCATATGCACGAGTAACTAGACAACCTACTTCTGAATCCCGTGTCGTTACCATGGCAAACAACATAGCTATATCAACTAGCTGTGTCTCGTTGATATCGCAAAATAATGTACCGCCATCTGTGAGGCATTAAGCAATGCATTACAAAATATATAATCACTGGTAAAAATCAGCCAAATGAAAACATTTCGATGACAATTCTTTTAACCAGGATTAATATTCATTGTTACTACGTTATATGTCAATTCACACTCAGACTAACGCATGCTAGATACAATATTTTGGAGAAAAATACAATAACTGTCCAAACACCAGTAGTTGAATTATCAAGATAATTGTATCGCCATTCGTAGTTGATACCATGTATAAATACAGGCAAATCCAGTTAAACAAGATAATTTAAAAGGGGGAATATGGATCGTCAAAAAAAGTACAGAAACAAGTTGAATCAAAATGCAACTATTATATTTTCAAGCCTACAACTAGGGACTCTTAAAATATATATACAAACTAGGTTGGAAATAGTGTCTACATTATTTTCTCAAGCTAAAAATTCCTATTTTGACTCCATTTCTACAGTACTTATCAATTTTAATGTAATTAAAATAGGGATTTGTAGCTTGAGAAAATAATGAAGACACTATTTCCAGCCTAGTTTGTTTAGTTTTTAAAGTTCATATTGTAGTTCTGATAGTTTTTACAAGATTAGGTGCCATAAAGACACTATACTTGTCTTTTATTGTTTTATAATTTCACACACTATTTCCATTTTCTTTCTTTCACAACTCAAATTCAAAGGATTCAGATTTACTTCGTGATACGTTTTATGCCTATATATGTGTTATTCTGTAAAAAAACAACCCATTTACTCTTGGGGGAAGTCGGGGTACCTGAGAATACTCAAGCAGAAGCCTTAATAGGGCATCCTACAAATTTATTGGTTAAATAATTTAGTAACTTACACAAGATTTCCCAAACTAGTTATATCAGTTTTAGAAATGCTACTCACAGAACAGATAGAAAATACCTCATACCACTGCCAAAAATATTTTGCATATACACCAAGCTTTTAACCAAAGCGCCCACATCTATATGTAATAATGTATATTGCACCAGTCTGCGATACAATCAGAATTAGATTATATCCCTCCATCAATAGAAGGATGACACATCCTCCATGCACAGTACTCTCTTTGAACAATGTGTATGCCAAGAGACGTACCAGAAGTGGGAAGGGAGGGTGAATGGTTCTATAGGGAGGTATTTATCCATCTGAAATATATTTTCAGGTATGTAAAATGTTAACTTCAGAAATGCTATTCACTTCTTCACAGCAGATAGCTAGGAACCCAGATTGAGAAGATATTGGAGGGACTGGTGTAGATAAAGAAATAAAAAGATGAGCTCTGCTCTGAGAATACAATGACAGAAAGGAAAACTCATCAACTGTGTCACCCACTACGGTGGATTTGTATGTTTTGAATTTTGTGCAAAGCTACACGAGGGCTATCTACACTAGCCGTCCCTAACTGGACTGTTTTTCTTAAGAGCTCAGCAGACCATGTATGTATTTTGTGGCTCGGACAATAAGTCAAGCTGTACAGTATGTGAGAAATACTTACACGATATGCTTAGCAGGTGCATGGAATAATCATAATTACAAACCTGCATTAGAACCCATAGAAATTATCTGGTTCTTATTGCAGGGGGGTAGCCTACACTACACTTCCAGGTAGACTCCCCTACCTCACTTCCAATTGAGGGATGCATCCATTCAGTCTCATACTGGTTGGATTTCTTTGGCTCAAGGGGAACACTCCATATTGGCCTCCACTGTGGATCAGTATTGGGGAAGATAGGGTTCTTCCACTTCATTAAAATAAAATGAAAGGGAAAATTTTGCATAGGGAAAAACTGGAGAGGTGCATGGGCTATGCAGGAATAATCTAACATCTGCATAAAGTCCCACACTAAGAGACTCTGTAATGGATTACTGTGAATAGGGACAACAGGAAACAGCTAGGTGTAAGGACAGGGAGCCACATCCAGTGGTGTTTATGTTTGTGGAAGTAGCAATACAACTTGAAAGGCAGAATATATATAAACTAACAAAGGAGTATTGCAGAAACTAATCTCAATAATAGACGAAGAGCATGGGCAGAAGCAGAAGAAACTGCAATGTTGTGTAAGTAATATGACACACAATTTTTTGGAATGCCCACATCCTCTCCTGCAGTATCTCATCTAAGGGATGTTGATGGCAAGAAGCAAAAGAAGTTGTGAGATGATCAGTATAATGTAAGATGATATGAAAAAAAAATACAATAAGGAATCATCTTTCACAGAGGAATACATAAGTTGAATGAGTTGTTTAACCCAACTGATCAAAGTAGGAAGAGATAATTCACTAGAAGAAAAGGAATCCCACGGCAAAAAACAACAACTGTTAATTGCCTCAAAAGGGAACAATGTGAATGAAACAAAAGTGAACCTCTCAAACGATTGTACAGAGAAGAAAGATCAAGGAAAGTGGTTGGAGAAAATATCTGATTACCTTCCCCTTTCCAATTAAGAAGAAAACATTATAAGAGATGAAGGGTAGGTCAATACGCTTCCCCATGATGACCCAATGATGGCACAACGAGATTGAGGCAATGATGGTAGTTAGCAACTAGGTTCAAAATGCTTGTATGCAAGTTAATTTTACCATTCAGTGTAACAACAAGATGACAGAAGGTAGTAACCTGTTCAATTTCTAAGTAATTTACAATGAAAGCTGCAAGGTTAAGGTTAGAGTTTCATTTGGTTAAAATGCACTTCTATTTTAGAAGAGCTAAAAAAAGAAACACAATCAAAAACCCATTTATCTACGGCTTTAATGCTGTCTCGCATGCTGAGAAATCATTAACAAAGTTTCCACTGTAGTTGTAACAATGTAAAGATTATTTGAAATCAGATACCATAACATTAAACAAAATAGGACTTAGTTTGAGCCTTGATGAAAGCTATTGGTTAGTTGTTGGGAAAAAAATAATAAAGAGTCTCCAATCTTAATACTATAAATATGGGCTTTCAAGAATATATATGCAGCCAGCAGATCAGCTTATCCCAATTTCTGAGATTGTGTGCTTTATGAAATAGAACACTGATTGAAATAATATCAAATACAGCTTCAGTATCAAGAAAGATAGCAATTGCAATCCTCTTCTTAGGCAGACTTGCATAGAGCAGTTAAACAATATTGTACTCAACTCAGAATGGGGGTCATATTGGTTGAAAGAAAGGATATTCACATATTAACTGAACAAAGAAATGAAGAATTTAATCGTTTGCTCCTCTCTCTTTGCCAGCTTAGCCTATTCACTTCTTCTGCTCTATTAATCTTTCTTTGTTCCCTTGCTGTTGGGACTGGTTACATTCCTCTTTTCTGTACTTCTTCCTTTTCTTATCTACATGGTATTCATCAGGCTCCTTTTCTTTACCAGGTTCCTTCCATTGTGTTCATTTCTCCCCGATGACCTGGACTGACACTATACGGCTTCTGTATTCATTCTCTTCCCAGGTTGTTTCTTCTATTTCGACCTTGCCATTCACTCCTGTTCCTTGTCTAAACCAGTTTATCCCTAACTTTCCTATTTCAGGTTCCAGGCCTTTCTGTTTTTCTCGTCTCTCTCTCTCTCTAATTCATCATCCTTCTTGTCAGTGACTATCAGACCATTAAAACTCTGTTGGTACCCATCTCTTCTCCCGCCGTTGATCCTGTCTAGTATTTTGTTCACCCAGTCTGCAGTTTGCCATGATCGATGTGTCAGACACCTTCCTACACACCACTCTCAATCCATCATCCATATGTATTCAACATTCTGTCCTTCAATTTCGTGTCTTACCATTCTTTGCTCTTCTCTTTGAGTTGAAGTCAGCCCCTTTTGTATCCATTGGTATCACAAGGGCCTTCACTCGCCATATTCATGGTCCAGGTCTGGGTAATTCGTTTCTGTTTGCCCATTCTAATTTAGTTTTCGCTTCTTTTACGGGAAATCACTTGGTTGGGGGAGAGGATTTATTCTGAGATATAAGTCCTTTCTCATGTTCTCTTAATACTTGGTATTTCTGGGTGTTTTTTAGCGTTTTTCTTTTTGCCTGCAAACTATGGTGTATCTGGGCACAAGGTTTTATGCTTCTCATTCTCTGCTTTTGTGAGAGGATCTTTTGCTTCTGGGGACTTCTTGGAACCCTAATTTCTTTGGGGTATGCACATTGCCTCCTACAGTGGACTTTGTAGATCCAAGGATTTATTTCTTGAGTTCCATTATTCTCATTTTTGAACCTCTCCATTCCCTGAAGAATTGTCATGGTGACTAGACTGTGCCCATACTACTTCTGGCATTTCCCTTACCACCTCTCCAAATATGTATACCATGAGGTATCTTCGTGGTATACATATTTACTTAATTGTTTATTCCAGACCATACCAATTTCCTGGACTATCTTGGATAAATCCAGCACTAAGGGAATTATATACCCATTTTTTGGCTCATGGTTACTGGCTTTTAAAAAATAGGTTTTTGCAGTCACCCATTGTCCAATAAAAGACCTTTCTGGCTGGAGGTCTAATGGGGATTTGGGTACTCCTTTGGGTCTTCCCCGTGGAGATTCCTCACCAGTTGGGCTTAGCACAATATGGTGAAAAGTGGAGTGATGGTGATGATGCTATCATTGTAGTGCAAGTCACTTCTGTAAACTATTACTCAAAGCACTTGTGTCCTCCACCTACAGCCTGAGCCTTCCCAGTTGAGAAGAGATGAGCATACAATGTACATAACACATGATCCAAAACTAACATGCCATTCTCCAGCACTCAGAGTCGGTTCAGTAGTTGAGGTGAGCACTCACTATATGAAACCATAATACATTATTGATGTACACTCTTCCTGTAGCCAGCCTCTGTTCAGTAGAGTTGAGGTGAGCACTCAGTATACAAAATCATAATACATGACTGGTGTGTTTTCTTCCCGCTGTCAGTGTTTGTACAGTGGAGTTGGAGCAAGAACACTATGTACATAACCATACTGCATAACTAAAGTTCTCTCCTCCTGCAGCTGGAGTCTATTCAGTAGAATCGAGTTGAGCAAACAAGGTACTGTCTGAATATGCTCCAACTACACTACACATATAGACTCACTGACTGCTTCTTTGCAAATGCTTGGGCAATCATGTTCTCATTCCACCCATCCCTGAAACACATGGAGTGCATTGGACTATTCCCCTTGCATTCCAGACAAAGAGTACACCCTGGTTAAGATGCAACCTCCCACACGTGTGCCCGTATGCAGCCCTTTCCAACAGGTGTCAGACTCCATGATCTTCCCTTTGGGCACTTTCTGAAGGAAGCTTACCCAAGTAAAATTATTCACTGGCCCCTCCACCATTTCATTGTGGGATTCTAGCCAAATTGTGTTACGAGTTTACTTATTATTTTTGAAATTAACATTTGCCTTACCTGTAAACATATTTCTGATAGATACTCACCTACTTACACATTCCCATCCATCCTCCCAACTTCCAGTGCACGTTTTAGTATTGCCTCTCCAAGTGCCTAGGGAGAACTACTGTGCATGGAGATTGTTCAAGTTAAAATACGTGAAATTGGGTGGGAGTTGCCTCAAGGCTAGTGGCATGCAAGTCTTTTAGTCAAATGCATGAGGAAGTTAGCTGATCTATGTGTGGAGGTGAGTATCTATTGGAAATATATTTTCAGGTAAGGAAATTGTTAAATTTATTCATAAGTTTCTTATTAATTTCTGAAAAAAATATGGAAGAGGTGGATGGTTCGATTCCCATTGAACCCCCTACTCTAAATATGTGCCTCATTATACAACATTAAATAATAGGTATTAGTTTCTGGAAGAAAATATATGGTGTTTTCCTTCCTGGACCCCTCCACAAAAACTGCTCTTGTTTAAATACAGTTATTAATTTCTGGAACAAAATTTGATAGGGATCTGTACCTCCCGGGTCTCTTCCTGATATCTATGCCTGCTTATGCAATATTAAATAATGCAGTTACACAGTTTTGCTCACAGTGTAAAGAAAAGTAACTGTACACTTTATTTAATATTTGAGTAGACAAAAAGTTGATGGTGAGTGTTACCAGCCATTTGCCTTTCCTCTAGTCAGCAGTTCAAAATTAATGGCAATGGCAGATAGTGTAGTAGCTTTGCAATAACAAAGACATGAATGATAAATTTAGTGGCAATCAGAATCATTACCAAACCCTCAAATCATGAAATAATTTCCCACATACTGGGATCTTCTTGTCTCAGCATCATTTATGTTCTTCCTTGCCTCATTGTCCTTGTTTCCATGATTCCTTTAATGCGGCATTTGGTCACCCCTTCTGTTTTCTTGGATTCTCAATCCCTGGAATCCCTTCTGGGTGTTGGGGATGACCCTTGGTCTCCATTATCCTTTACCAGAGCTCACTTCTTTCCATTTTCACCTTCTCCTTGCTCTACCTGTTTTCTTCTTATCTCTTATCTGAGGTCCTCCATCGAGAACCAAATAGATTTTCTGGTATACCTCTGGTTAGTCCTTTTCCAAATTTAGGTAAAGGTTTCATCATTGGATCTCTCTTTTTCCTTACATGGTTTCTGTGTAGTTAAGATCTATTCAGACATGACACTCTTTTATCTGTTTTTCATTTCCCTCAATCCTCCCTACTTGTGTCTTGTTGTACTCATTTGCCATAAGGTTTTTGGATGTTCTCCTCACCTTAGTGTTTTGAACAGAAGCTGCTTTCCATCCATTTTCTCTCACTTCTTTACTCACCTGTTTTGTCCATTCCCATACATCTTCTCATATTCCTTGGCCCGTGTAACCTTGTTCCCTCTTACATCTCTTCTTCCCAATTCTTCACCTTCTTTCACCACCACCCCTCCTAGAGAGTTAGACTTTGTCTGATCTACTGGTGACTACTTCTTTTTGTACCTGATTGGCTTGGGTCATACGGGGGAACTTCTTTTCTTTTTTTTTGCTAACCTATGAGTTGCTCAGATTCTTACCCACTGTCTTTTTCTTTACTTCTCTTCCTCCTTTTCCCCTTTGTTTCTCCTAAAACCTTCCAATCCTCAGAACCTCCACCGTCTCGAGGACACTACGTTGGAGCTTTTAGTTTTACATGCCATAAATAGAATCTATTGACTCTTTCTGGGTTCCTATTCCTGTCTCTTCATTGTCCCCATGAAAACTAGAGACTGGCATTCGCTCATTGTACTTCTCTGATGATTCCTCCCCCTTACAGTTGCAGATGAAGATTTTTTTTGTTTGTTTTTAATTATGCACAAAGCTACACAAGGGCTATCTGTGCTCTGCCCACCACGGGTATCGAAACCCGGTTTTTAGCATTGTAAGTCCGCAGACATACCGCTGTGTCACTGGGGGGCAATATAAAATGAAATATGAATACAAACTTTCCGATATCTCAGAAACAAAGCAAACTCATGTTCACCTATTTACTTGAAAGTCTGATACTTTAGTCTGCTTCATTTGGTTTCGAGTATCTTTCCAAAGGTAACGTAGAACATTTCTCAAATGCATCACAATTCCTGGAAAAGCCATTGGTTGTCGCTCCATCCAGTATAAAACTTCTTCGAGGTCATCTTATAAACAAATGTCATTTTCATTGGATAATTAAAATCGCGCCAAAAGTGAGCAGACTTAACGTTACACTAAACCTGTTGCAATTAACGACATGACGTCTTTATTTCCTTCGGACACTGGGCAGTATCTTGGTTTCACCCATAAACAATTGTGGAACTTCTTGCTCTCTCCACAAAATTAAACCATTTCCTCTTTAAAATGACGTCATTTATTATCAGATAGATGAAATTACCGCTGGGTCCTACGATAGCCAATAGTTTTTATGCTACCATGAATGCAAGTGGCTAGAAAACTGACAGTGTGATTTTAAAACCTGTTGTTTACAAGCGCTATATCAATGACACTTTCTTGCTATTTCGATAATCGACTCACATTTCCAAATTCTTTTCTAACCTTAATTCCCAACTTTTCAATATCAAGTTCACCTCTCTGGGCTTTGCACGAGGGACTTCCCGCTTTTTTTTCTTTATTTTGTGAAAGAGTATAATGAGTTTAGCTTCTGAAGCCATGTGCCAATAATCTAAGTAGCAGATGATATTAATTTTTGGGTCGTGTTGTGTGCGACCTGGGAGAATCAGGTGTTATTTAGACCTCTCTCTCTATCCTTTACGGCTTTAGATGTCAAATGCTGTATTAATATTAAGAGATTAGGACACAAATACTATACTTTGTACCCTAATCCTTTTCCCCTCTTTTCAGGGCCATATTCATGATTATTGTACTATAGCATTTAGTGCTAATTTGTCACTTCTCTTCACTTGGTCGTTATACACTCGCAAACAGTTCCATTGACAAATCATTTTTCAACTTCAATAAAGCTAGCCTTGTGTTATTTACGTTGTATACACAAAGCTTTCCTGCGAAAACCATAGTAAGAAAGGGTTTTTGTTTGTTTAGAATTAAGCTCAAAGCTACACAGTGAGCAATCTGTGTTCTGCCTACCACGGGTATCGAAACTTGGGTTCTAGTGTTGTAAGTCCGCAGAAATGCTATTGGGGAACATAATAAAGAGTACTTAGTCTCGTATTATATTTATGTTTTGGGTTAAGAAACATTTATTTACGGAAATTAATGATAACTATTTTATAAGCCTGAGATAATTTAGTTAAAGGCATAACTTAATATAATATACACCTGG
>NW_013666394.1:97867-101625 GCF_000517525.1 Limulus polyphemus
ATATTCGTCTTCTTGCCATTCTTACTTAAAAATGATTTTTGCATTCAGAAATTCGGGACTTAAATACGGATTTGTTGCACGAGAAAATAGTGCATATTGGACGTGAAGAAGGGAGCAAGTTGCACGTGGGGAAAAAACGCGCCTGATTTAAATGTCACACCTGAACGCTCACTTCCTTTTAATTATGTTTGAAATTATGAACATTGCTCAACATCATGAAAATTAAACCTTATTTTCAATAAGCAATCCTGAAAAATATTTGGAGGTGCTTAACTTTTTTCCAGGTGTATATTTGGATTGCCTCTTGACAAAGTTTTGAATGCCTAGGAAAGCAAGTAAATATAACGAGATTTAAATAATATCGCGTTTGGGACAACGAGATCTAGAAGTTGTTTTCTGTCTTGTAAATACAATAGTGTGATTTTGATTTCGCAAAAGTTATTCTGACGAATTTTGACATAAAGTGTAAGAAGAAGAATGTTATGGATTGTTGTGTATACAAATTCGCAATGTAACACGTGAGTTTAACTTACGTACTTCCAGTGCAACTGCACTTTTATCTTCATATTCATTCTAGTTATACTCATTATAGTTATACATGATAGTGAACATGTGAAAAAAAGTTATTGATACAAATTTCAATATTTTTCCAAGAACAATAACGTTACCAACATAATTAAATATCTGTAAAAAAAAGAAGTTATAAGAACTACTAAGAACCTACAGAGTCTTTCATTCTTCCACGAACCACTAATTTAGGACGGGATAATGATAAGACTTACAGACGTTTTGACTTCAGTTTTTCAGAGAACGTTAGTCGTATTAGCAATGCAGAATGCTATCAAGCGATATTCTCAGAAGATCTATCAACGCGAGAAGTGGACACCATTCCAGATCAAAGAACTTATAGCATACAGTAAAGGGTGATAAAGAAAAATGTGTAATTTTCAAAGAATATTTATTCCTGGATGAGCCAGTGATCTTGGGCTGATCATCAGGAATATCATTACATCATAAAATATGATTAAAACTTGTTAATTTAGAAAGGGGGAACAAGGATACTCAAAAAATAGAGAAACATGATATTGCAGCTTTTATACATGAAGTCAAAATAGGGATTTGTAGCTTGAGGAAATAACGTCGACAGCATGTCTCAAACCTTAAACTTGCTTGTTTAATTTTTAGCGACTGAATTTTCACTATCTTGTTTCTGTATTTTCTGAAGATCTCTATTTCCCATCTTAAATTAACAATTTTTAATAATTTTGTTTCTTTAGTTTTTTTTATGTCCATCATGGACATAAATCTGTATAATAACAATACTATCCTATTTGAAGC
The DNA here is from genome assembly GCF_000517525.1 of Limulus polyphemus. Lineage (NCBI taxonomy): Eukaryota > Metazoa > Arthropoda > Merostomata > Xiphosura > Limulidae > Limulus > Limulus polyphemus. The sequence continues at coordinate 99,206 of NW_013666394.1, forward strand.
AGTTTAGTTTAATGAAATACGTAGTTGGTATATGATGCTCTCTCGGGAATCAATGACAACCATTGGATTGGCTTCATGCAGACTGGATGGCTATTGCTCTTGATATCATTGCCACAATGTTATCATTAATAGTGGTACTGTATGTATGATCACTATGATGCATGGTTATCAACATACCATATGTTATGTATATGCTTGTAAAATGTATATATATCTACTATATTTATATCCCGTAGTTATATAGGGAATCTGTAAACACTGGATTGGAAGAACTACTGAATTATACTGGAATGGTGCATGGATTGGATTTTTGTAACCACATGAGTTTTATACATACATGCACATGCAATGCATGTTGGTTAGTATTTATATCTATATACATATGCATGCAGGCTTCATAATTTTAAAGACTGTAAAGTTGTATATATAGACAGCCATACGAAATTTTCAACTTTTATAGATGCATACATATATATTCAATGCAAATATAAAACAATGTGTGATAATGTTATAACGTGTATACAAATAGGCATTTTTAATATTTCTCATAATTAATATATTTTCCCTTTCCCCTCTCCATTGATCATATTAAGGCAGGTCACTATTTCGCTGCAGCTGACCAAATTTCCTTTTAGAGTGACATTTTGCACACTGTACAAGATCGAAAAGGAGTTAATTAACAATTATAAATTCATTATATTAATATATCTCCCTCCATTGCTGATGGGGTTTGGGTCGTGACACTTCAACAACATAAACTCTAGTGGGTCGTCTCCGCTGCATACTTTGTCTGAAACTGTATAGCTACAACATTTCTGTCTCACTTTCGCCTAGAATCACCATGTTCTGCTTGCGCGATACTTACTACTCCTTATAGTCAGCTTCAAGGATGGCTATTCTATCTGTAGTATCTATAATATTTGCAATGACACAGTGTTACTTATTATTCAACACTTACCGTCAGCCATCACCGTGATTGCCGATCCGATGCTCAAAACTGTGCTTGAGTTTATATATCAAACTACAGCTCACAGATTTCAGTTGTGGAAGACACCCTAGACTTTTGAGTAACATGGACGAAATTGATCATGCAGTAGTAAAAAAAAAGCTGTAATCCTGTCAGCAGCGTCGTGTCCGAAAGGGCAGGAACCTTATATATATATATATATAAACAAATGATACACGATATCAATATAGTTGCAACAATAAGTTAATAATCGCTATGATACGTGCGTCATGCCTGCCATATAAACATTAAATTAGATCCACGGTCTACACGCAGCTAGATACGTATGCATGTATATTACATTATGAGGCTTCATGTACACTACAGACTAATTAAGTGTCAATAGTTATACAACCGCTGTTATTTGCAAGGTAATCACATAAACGTAAAACTGCTCTACACAATGCGCAATGATGCATTAGTAATATTGCCAAGGTTTTATTACAATACTCATAGCCATTTTTGCTGTGACCTGGCGAAGCAATATTAAATAACAATAAAAAAGAACAAATGGACGATTCTTATTATGAATCTCTATCATGATAAAACGCTGCTATGTTAGTGAAAATCTAACAACAGTCTCACCTGGTGATATAATTTTAAAATGTGTATACATAAGTTTCAATGTCTGTTTTTCTTCCCCTAACACAATAGAGAGAGAGACTAAACAACATTATATGTTTATAAACATGTATTACTTCCTGTTTGTCCACATAAATGTGCTATCTATGAAAACTGTTTTATATAGATATTGATGTGAATTAACTAGAACTTGCTATTATGAAGTTTTGACATGTGTATGCGCATATATATATATAAGCTGAGGTACTCGTCCTTTGTCCGCGTTATGAACATAAAAAAGTGTAGGAGTGGATGCTATGATAAATAACACACAAATCATAATTTTTACACAATAGATTTAGGACATAACATATTATTACAGTATTTATTATTACCCCACCAAAAGTTTTGCGCATATTTTAAGAACTCAATATTGTTATGTATCTGCTCGTTTGTTAATTTCCGGTATAAATTATTTCCGAGGAACTTCAGCGATATAAGTCCTTTCTTATTTAAAACTAGTTTATTCTTTCTTGATACAACTTTTTAACACACAGAATTTCCACTGTCACATTAAACTTAACAACCTTTATAACACACGCTATAAATCACAGTGATTCACATACTTTAGTTACGGTGCCTGCTCTTCTCTTGACTCAGTTATCTATCTCTCAATCTATCTGCATATCTCTCATTCGCTGGTTGTATTTGCCGGGGCTTATATACTAAAAAAGGGGGCGCCTGGCAAACACTAGGACATTCGCGGAGTTCCTCGGTAATTCATGATCCTTCTAGAAACTCCAGCGCGCATGCTCCCAGCGTCGCATGACTTCCGCTGTCGTAACACTGCCCC
>NW_013666394.1:102281-103432 GCF_000517525.1 Limulus polyphemus
TAACAGATCCACTGGCAACTGAAGTTCCCGACCAAACATCAACTTTGCTGGATTGTATCCAGTGGCTTCATGCTTTGTTGTTCTATAGGCCATCAACAGTGGAGGGAGTAAGATACCACAGTCATCTTGGCAGCTATTACAAAACTTTGCCAATTCCTATCCCAGTGTCAAATTGTACTTTTCTTCCATCCAATCAGACTGTGGGTGAAGTGGCGTTGTCCTGGTCTTTCGTATGCCAAACAACTTGCAGCATTCATGGAACACAGCTGATTCAAAGTTACGGCCTTGATCTGAATGCAGTTCATATGGCATACCAAATCTAAAGAAGAAGTCACCAATAGCCGAAGCTACAGTTGTAGTTTCCTGATTTGGTATTGCATATGCCTCAGGCCACTTGGTGAAATAATCCATCACCACACAAATGTAATTGTTTCCAGCACGAGTTCGGGGCAATGGACCAGCATATCAACGGCTACTCTTTTCATTGGTGCACCAACTTGATATAACTTCATTGGAGCACATCCCTTATGGTTGGATACCCTTTTAGCACAACATGTACTGCAGGTCCTGCACCATTCTTCCACATCTTACCTCATACCTATCCAGTAAAATATCTGTCGTAGGTGACTAAATGTCTTCTTAACTCCAAGATGTCCTACTACTAAACTATCGTGGGATTGACGTAGCACAACTTCCCGTAACTTTCTCGGTATAACTGTTTGCCAGGTCGTCACTTGCCCATCTGCAGTTTCCCATCTTCGGACAAGAATACCATATTCGAGCTTCAACTGGTCTCATTGTGTCCAATAGTTCTATGTCACAGGGCTTAAGCTAGACACCTTCTCCCAAACAGGGCGCAAAACACTTGCGTGTAGAAAATGAATTATTGGCTTCAAATCTTGGCCTTTCCCCTGTTCTGCTTTAATATCTATACTTGGTTCCACTTCACCATCATCAGCTCCTTCAGTCACTTTGAGTTCAGCTTGATGACACCTGGTTAGTTCAACCTCTCTTTTGCAGCAATGTCTGCAGTCATTTTTGCAGGGTCTTCGGCTCCGTCTGTCGGTATTTCCATGAGATTTTCTTTCTCTGTATTCAATATCATAATTATTCTGGTCTATCTTTCCGATCCAACGTGCTAGTTGTCCCTC
>NW_013666394.1:104329-117891 GCF_000517525.1 Limulus polyphemus
TTAGGCCATCCATGACCTACTCCATTTCTTGTCACTTTGCCAGAGTTATTCTCCTCAGAGGGATCTTTATTGGATGGTGATTGCTTGTGTTTATGCTGTGCTCTACAAGGTCTGTGCAGCAGTGGTCATGATCTCCTTTCGAAAAGACGTCTGCATAATTCGCCAAAGTTCCCTAACCTGAAGAGCCTGTAATTATGACAAATAGACTATGCTCTTCTCATAGAGGTCAATTAAATGTTCTGGGAGAGGATGTCCTTTCTTTTTGGTTGTATTTCTTGCCTTGACATTGACTGGATCTACCTCCTGGCACACACCCAACAATGCCTCTTCCTTATGTGTCTGCTCACATTTAGAAAAATTGGCCACTGTTATGGGTACTACTTGATGACCTGCTACAAGTGACCTTCCAATCTTGCACTACTTCCACAAGCATCGGGCTTCCTTGGGGATGTTCTTTTATTCTACCACAAATTATCTTCTCTGACATAAGAGGTATTGTAGTTGACTTAAGTGCTGTGACATGCAAATCAACAGATGCAGCAATACTTACTGGAATTTGGCCTTTGTTGTTCCCAAACGTCATTTTATCAAAATTAACTACACACATCCTCGGTAGTAAGTAGTCCAACCCTAATATGCATTGGTCTTCAATGTCAGTCAAGTATACTTTGTGTCTGTCCTTCATGCCCATGAGCACAATAGTTACCCACACTGCCCCCCACAACCTTGCATAATGTCCTGTCACACCACAGAGCCTCTGTATGGCTTCTGGTACTCCTTTGTGATCCAGCAACCTTGATACTCACAAGGGTCTGCTGAGAAGCTATGACAAAGTTGCACGTTTGGCCATCCAGCTTTCCTGTCACGTAGACACTATATGTGCTTGCCATTTTACACTTAGCTGTTGGGACTTTCACAATGGAGGCTGGTGGGCGTCCCTCAACACGAATCGCTACTGGTTTCCCGAAGCTGGCATATTGGTAGTATTCTTCTTACACTGTCTCTTCATATGTCCTTGCTCTCTACACTTCCAATAACCTTTCTGGGTAGCAGCCTTTCCTGCCGTGGCATCTTTCCTGTGTTGAAGTTGCTAGCATTGTGCCCAGGTTTGTTACAGTGCCAGCAAAGTCCCTCAAACCTCTCTGAAAGCTGCCCTTTTCTGGCCTTGAATCCTGATGACTGTACCAACCTTGGTACCTCTGTGCTGGACTTAACGTAGGATTCGAATTCAAGAGCTCTAGCCATTGCATTCTGCATAGTAGATGGGTATGCTTGCTTTACTTGTATCTTTAGTTGTGGACTGTCCAAGGCATATATAAACTAATCCCTCAGCAACAGCTTGAGGACATCGGGTGGTGCAGTTGGGTAGGCCTCGTGTGGCATACTTTCCAAGTCCTGTGCCAGCTCTGGTAGGCTCTCCCCTTTAGCACGGACTCTAGTCCTAAACCTAGCCCTGTAGATTTCGGATTGATTTTGAGTTCCACACCTGAGTTCTAGAGCAGCTACCAATGCTCTATAGTTGTGCCTGTCGTCTGCTGACAACTATCCAAGTATTTCCAATGGTTGTCCCTTCAAGCTCGTTGTCAGGTACACTACTTTCTGCTCCTCTGTCCACCCATTCATTTCTGCCAGGAGCTCAAATTCTGCTCTATATGCTTCCAATGGTGCCTTCCCATCGAATTCCTGTGGCTTCCTTCGTACTAGATCACCCTTACTGTTGACACTCATGTCTGGAATGTGACTTCTGGTGGGACTGAAGATGTCTGCATTAGGGTTTAGCTGCGAGGTCTGGAAGGGGCTTGCCGTTGTCTAGGGTTGGTTAGGTCTATGGCTAATATATCCTCCTTTTGGAAAAGACAGTAAATCACCATTTAATGTATTTAATTCACTTTGAAATTTACTAATATTTTCCATTTATGTATGCTGGCTTTCTCTCACCTGTTGGAGACTTTCTTCTTGTTTATTTTCTTTCTCCTCCAACCACTGCTGTCGTCTCTCTTCTTGTTTCTTTTCTCGTTCTTTTGCTGTTCTTGTATTGCTGCCATCAAATCTGCTAAGCTGTAGTTTGATTTGCCACTTCTCGTTTCCATCTTCTTTTTCTTTTTCCTTTTCCATCCCACTTGTGACACCAATTTGTTATGTATCTGCTTGTTTGTTTGTTTCCGGTATAAATTCTTTCCGGGGAACTTCAGTGATATATGTCCTTTTTTTAATTAAAACTAGTTTATTCTTTCTTGATAGAACTTTTTAGTACACAGAATTTCCACAGTCACTTTAAACTTTACAACCTTTATAACACACACTATAAATCACAGTGATTCACGCACTTTACTTACGGTGCCTACTGTTTGCTTGACTCAATTATCTATCTCTTCAATCTATCTGCATATCTCTCCATCGCTGACTTTAATTTCAGGGCTTATATACTATAAAAGAGGCCGCTTGGCAAACCCTCTGACATTCGCGAGGTTCCTCGATAATCCATGATCCTTCTAGAAACTCCTGTGTGCATGCTCTCAGCGTTGCATGACTTCTGCTGTAGTAACAATATGTATGTACTTAAAACATTGTGCAATGGAAGAGGTAGCTGTCAAAATAGTGGCGAAAAGAGTGATTTCTGTTACCCACTTTCAACACCCAGCTCTTAATGTCCTTCCACGATGTTTCACGTGATTAATTAATTGACGGTCATTGGCCGCAGAAGTGTGTTATGGGACGAAGTTGAAAAATCATGAGTCAAAGTAGGAAGTGGGTATAACTCAAGAAACGGCTCTTTATATCGGACTTATGCTGGTTGTTGGAGTAGAACCTTCAGCTGAGTTTATTTAGTATTCAAATAGTGTCAGGTATTTTTCATTGCATTCTTCCATAGAGAGTGCTAGCGCACTCTCTGAGATATATAAGACGTTTGTGTGCCCTCCCCCACACTGTGTGTATGCTGTTTTGTAGAAAATTATATAAAGTTTTTTGTTTTTGGTGTAAGGACATGACACCATCTATGAATCTAGTTAACGTTAACTTACATCTAAGATAATAAATGCTTAATAACATTAATAATGGGAGTGGATGGGATTGTGATTTTCTACATTAACATGCCTCTTGCTCCAAATTATCATTCTACAAAGTATAGTTGAGATTGGCCCAGCGACTTAGAAGTAGTTAGATAACGGACAAACAGACAGACACACACTTTTTTGTTTTACTATATATATATATATATATATATAAGCAACACTTGTTATCACTACTGATAATCAAAATATTTTTCATTGACAAGTTATTAGATGCAACTCTCTTAATAAAAACATGTGCCTTACAATCGTTTAGCCAACACAGTAGCAGTCATTGTTGATGTGTTTTTATCATTTTATGTGTACTGAGAAAATTTGTTGTAAACTGTTTCAAAACTTATTCAATTTTAGCCTTTTAAAAATCATGATATATTTGAAAAATTAATATAAATTCAAATTAATTGGATAAAAAATAACATCAAATCATAGTATATATTTTTTATATTCTGTATTACAAAATCAAACCAGCTTATAAACTTAAATAATCAGCGAAATAAGCTTATAAGCATTGTGAACATCTAAAAACCAGCTTTCCAGTTTCACTGACCAGCGAAACCAGTTTTTTACCAGTGTTGGTCTTTGCTGGAATTTTTAAAGTAGCAGTAAACAACTTGGTTCCGGTGACAATATTTTTGAAAGTGTTCATACGATTTATTTAAATCTGTAGTCTATAAAATAATTTATCATAATTGTTAACTATGACATGTGTAAACAAAATCTTGTAACAAAAAAGGAAACATCGGTAGGTACTTTAAACTCTAAGAGTGACTATTTACTGTTAGGAAGATATTTTCCAAAATATAAAGAAATCATAAAAAATTACTTGGTGTTTGTTGTTACTATCACATGTATGGTATTTTTGCTACGTAGTGAAAACTTAATTTTAACCATTCCAAGAGTAACTAAGATAATTAATGAATGTTTAATATATCTTTATCTGTTGTGTTTTACTAGGATGAAGGTTGAATGATAAAGACATATACTTCAAATACCAGTGGATTGAAAATATTCATTATGATATAAACATAACCAGTCTTCTTAGGAATTATTTTTCTCAGGATATTCGAGACTTCTTGATTAAACAACTAATTATACTGGCCTTTCCAGCAATGTCCAAGGCATTCTTTTTGTAAGAGATACTCAGACTAAAGTGGCATTCTGTAGCATCCCGAGTAAGTCAAAACATACCTGAAACACGTTTGTACTTTAGTATACGTTTTATCCTTTAAATAAAAAAATAGATTATTTAATTAACTTTCCCTCATTTTAATCTGTATATATATGAAATCATTTAAACTATTTCATTTATGTTTAATGTTTTAACTGTGATATCAGCCTTTTTGTTGTTGTTGTTGTGAGATTGTGTAAGTGAAAAAAAAAGAAGAATGATAAATAAGTGTGAACAATTTTGACAAGTATGTGTTTTATTAAATTATTACTATCTGGTTGGTAGCAAATAGAATAATTCCTTGCACACCATAGGGTTGTACTTGGTACACCTGCTGTTTCTACCCCAAGGAACTATATAGACTTATTTTTGGTAACGGTTTTTCACACTGAATATAATCATGTACGGTGTTTAGGGCCTTTCTTCTGTAAAATATACAATAAAATCAAACAACTATAAAATGTTTTGACATTTCACCACATTTCCCAATTTTCCCTGATTTATATACTAACTAATAAATATAAAGTTGCAAAAAATAAGTATTATGTAGTGATGGCGATGCCAAAAAGTACAGAAACAAGGTAGGGATGAATACACAAATCCATACAAAAATCACTACATAAGTAGCCAGTAAGGTAGGGGTGAATACACAAAAACATTCAAAAATCACCACATAAGTAGCCAAATCTTTCCAAGAATAACTTTTATCTACAACTAAATGTTGAATTTCTGTCAGTTGTATGAATTCAGGTTTGAATAAATCATTTAAACTAAACAGTGCTATACAGTCTTACAGCGGCTAATAAAAATATACTTGTAAGATTGACTCAGTCCTTCCTGGCGATTTATGTAGGGAGTTTTGTACCCTACCTTGTTTCTGTACTTTTTAGCATTGCCATCACTACATCATACTTAATATATACAAAACTCTATTATTACTTGTTTCCCCTTTTTTTTAAAACAATTTCATTGTAGTAGGTTAATAAGTGAACATTTATTTTATTTTTATAATTCAATGGTAATATATATTGTTAATATCATATTAGTTTCTCTAATTTTGGATTACACTGGGGCCAGTGAAGCTAGAATAGTTCCTCCAGGACGGTACAAGCATCCCGAAGCGCTGCACCGACGTTAGTGGCATATTTATAGAACCTACGCCTTCCAACTTCACCCCAATGCTAATTATGAGAGAACATGAATTTGATAAACTCTTGTTTACACAAGGAAGCATGATTTTAGTTATTCAAATGGCTTAGAGATTTGCGGAGAAAGCCACAAAAAAGCCGGAAAGAGCTGGCATTGATTCTTGAAGTAGGCGTGTTTCCGCTTGAAAGTGTTGGTGAGAGGTATAGTTGATAAGTGACCAAGACTATGACGAAAGAAACCAGTTCCAAGTAGATCTAAAATTATCATTTGTTAGAGACGAAATTGAGAGATGATGAGGCTAAAAGAAGTTGGTTATTCAAATTTAAAATTTTTATAACTTTAAATATTTTTGGGGCCCATGGGAGGCCAAGTAATTAATAAATAATTGTTGAAGGAAACTGAATTGGTTAGTGTTAAAAGAAATAGATTTGGGCTAACTTGAAGGCACGGTCGTATTCAAGGCGGGGTTTGATAAATCTTATGCTCTGAATAATTTTGTTGTGGGGGGAAATGGGAGTACCCCGAGAGAACCCAATTTCACGGCCAGGGCGCCGAATATGAACGGATTACCCATAAAATACTGAAAAGGAAGAAAAACAAGGATTAATAACTATAATGATGGTTATATAAGAACAATTTGTGCTATTATCTAGCGACTCAAAATTAAACTGTTATTTATGAAACATGTAAAAGTAAATGCTTGTAAACTGAGCTCACTGCTAAGTAGTAGTTTCCCTTTTTATTATTTCCTCACAAAAATACACGTGGTGAAATTACAGAATAATATTACTCTTATACAAGTTGTCAAACACTCAAGAGAAAATATACTTATAAAATGATAATAAAAGAAATTGATTTAGAAGAGCCAACATGTTCAAAAAATGATGCTTTAAAATATGCACCATAGAAGACAAAATGTAGTTTGTGAACAAGAAAACATATTTCAATACATGTGACATAGAAAACTGTAGCATTTTTAATGAGGAAGACATTTTTCACATGTACACTGGAGAAGTCTCATAAATGTTTATAACAAAACATACCAACGTTCAATAGAGAAGACACTTTAACATACGAAATAAAATTGACATTAATATGTGTCGCTTTTTTGTTGCTAAGAAGTAAGGCTGTAAGCTTATAATGCTAAAATTTGGAGTCCAGTTCCTACTGTGGGAATAGCAAAGATATCCTGTTGTGCAGCTTGTGCTTAAGAACAATAAACAATATATACAAAAAAGACACTTCAACACCTGTAATAACATATGAGACACTAACCACCACGAATAAAAAATAAGATGTTTAAACACATGCCATACAAAAAACAATAGATCAAGACACATTCACAAGGAAACAAGAGTTTGTATTAAAATTTGTATATTATGGCTAAACCAGTGGAAAGAATAATGAATCAGTAATTGTGACATTTCACTGTAGTTTGGGTTTTTGTTTCACATTTAAAACCCAGAATTTGAATGTATCAATTTTCATTCATGAGTTAGAAGCATTATGTTTGATTTCAAGTTAGAAGCTATAACCACCACAAAATGTGATGGAAAGCAAACAATGCATACCAAAATATCCATGTTACAATATTGGACTTATTGCTACTGTTTTATATTGAAAAGATAGATCATGAAACCTTTGTATTCCTAAATTGGATTATATCAGTGTAATATTTTTCAGAATCATTCTCAACTGATCATGTTATAAATATGTTGCTGAACCCAAGACTTTCTACATGGCATTGTTACACAGTGACAGGGGAGCAGCTATTTAACTTTGTTGAAGGATGACTATGGACTTGAGACGCTACTAACTGTATTTCCTAGTGGCATGAGTGTCTGAGTCAAAGGACATTACCAATATGATATTGGTACAAGAGAAGTGAGCAAGAGCATATATTTATGCTTCATCGACTATAAGAAGACTTTTGACAGCGTGTACCACCAAAAGATAATAGATGTGTTAACCAAGTGTAACATAGACAGTAGAAATGTGAGATTAATCCAGAACCTGTAAGGTAGCAAAAAGTAAGTATTCGTCTAGAGGTCAGTCAGATACATTCAGTGTTAAACGTGGTGTAAGACAAGGTTGCATACTTTCACCAAAGTTATTCAACCTTTGCTCAGAACAGATATTTAAAGAGATAGATGAGCTCCCAGGAATAAGAATTGGAGGGGTTAATATAGTGGCACTGAGGTATGCTGACGATACAGTGCTACTGGCAGAGCAAGAGGAAGCATTACAAAGAATAATGGACTTAGTGAGTACGAGAAATTTAGTGTCCGGGTTGAGCATGAATACAAAGAAGACAAATATCATGGTTGTGAGAAGGGATGTAAAAGAAAAAGCTAGAGTCAACATCAAAGTGGATGAGCACGCACTAGAACAAGTAGACAAGTTTATCTATTTGGGGCAACAAATAACTGAAGATGGTAAATGTGAGGAAGAAGTCATGAGACCGATAGAAATTGCAAGAGCAAATTTCATCTGCATGAAAGATGTAGATGAAAAATTAGGCTAGAGACAAAGAAAAAACTTATAAAATGTTTTATACTAACAATTTTCCTGTATGCTGCAGAGACTTGGGCACTAACCAAAGAACTATGGAAGAAATTAGAAGTGTTGGAAATGTGGATGCTTAGATGAACGTTGAAAATATCATATACAAAGTATAAAACAAATGAGGAATTGTTGAAAATGACTAAAACAAAGCGTACACTAAAAGCAGACATCCAAAAAAGAAAGTGTCAGTATTTTGGACACATTAACAGAACTAATAAGATACCATGAACCTTGATAGAGGGCAAGGTGGAAGACTGTAGAAAGAGAGGTTGACTGCTGAGAAAATGGGTCACAGATGTCATGGAGTGGTTGCAGTCTACCTACAGTGATTGTGTGAGGAAGACACAGGACAGACGGGCATGGCGAGCATTGACAGCAAACCTCTTGGGTGGAGCAGTTACAAGCAGATGATGATTTGTACTTTTAGTATTTATTTTAGTTAATCACAGTTTATTTGCACTTGGAGTGTTTATGTTTATTTGTACTTTCAGGGTTTATATTAGTTAATCAAAGCTTATTTATACTTTTAGTATTTACATTAGTTAATCACAGTTTATGTATGTCTCATGACTTCTTCCTCACATTTACCATCTTCAGTTATTTGTTGCCCCAAATAGATAAACTTGTCTACTTGTTCTAGTGTGTGCTCATCCACTTTATATTTGTTAACCACATTTTATTTGTATTTTCAGTGTTTATATTAGTTAATCACATTTTATTTATACTTCCGAAATGATAACTCATCTCTTTACACAGAAATGCCATTTTCCTAGTGTATCTGCCTATGAGATTTGCGTTCCACTAACCTTCAGCTAACACTCACACAAATTCACACGTGTAATACGATTGTGCTGGTGCAATAGTCTTTCACCAATAGTGGATTGACACAACCTCCACGTGTAGTAACTTCCCCTATGTACTTGTGCTCGTGATAACTTAATTCATTTCATTGGCAGTACATTTTGTTAACGAAACTTTCATTTTTGTGTTACCTTGGCTTTTGTTAAAAAGCGTTGATTAGTATCCTTGCATTCTGAAATGATGGTGACTTTTACTTAGTCCTCTGTGAGTGACAATGTTACACAAACAGAATCTTTCTCTGCTATGGCTTCTGGAGGCTTGTTGACTGTTGGGAAGGATCTTGCCACGTTTGTTCAATGGGTTGTCGATTACCACATGCTTACTAGGCTCCTACTCCCGTCACTTGTGCCGACTTTCTCCTCAGTCATGAATGGCTTATTAGACAACGAATTTAACCTAATTTGAGTGGTACCTTACCATTCCAAAAAATATTTAGCCTTCCATTCTCTTTCTGGATTTCATTCTCGGGTATGTTCCTTTCATGATATTTTGCTTGCATCTCTTAATAATACCCATTCTTCAGTCCATGAACCCAATTCTTGGGATTACTTTGTCTTTCCTCATTGCTTGTTATTAGGGTTTCTTCTTTTTCCTTTTGCTAACGCTTCTCATTCATACCCAAATGTCTTATACCATTAGTTTTCGCGATTCTTTTATCCTGATTGCAGACATGCTTTCTTTCCTTTCTAGATTCCCTGTCTGGTAACTATTTCACCTGCTTGTAGATTGGGCCCGTTGCCTTCTATTTCGCTCTCTGGATGTCAGGTTTTACGTATATAAAAAGTAGGTGTCTGTGACTTGTTGGCAATAAATTTCAACTATAAACAAACAGCACACAGTTTGCTTGTTTTAAAATAATAAATTAAAACAAGTCAAACATATATACAAATGTTCGTTACTCAATCATCACAGTCATATCCAGAGCTTTAAATAATCATCTCTTTTCGTCAAAGTCCACACAGGCTGGTTCAATTGCTTTAGAACACAACTGAAAAGACGAATTATTCTCATCTACTCTGTTGTTACAATACAATCAATGATAACTTAACTTTTACACCCATTGGTTACCACAGTTGTATCCAGAGATTGGTCTAACGAGCCACTGGAAAAAGTTCTGGTAGGTCCCCTTGGAAAACTTTGTAGTTTGGTTATTTTTACGACAAACTTGTGGACCCCTTCTAGCTTTTTTCCTGGAAGCATTTTATAGTCCAGTCTGCCCCTGTCTCCTTTATGCCCCTTTAAATAATTCTCTTTTTTGTCAAAAGTCCACACAGGTTTGTTCAATTACTTTAGAACACAATTGACAAGACAAATTATTCTTCTCTTCACTGTCGTTACAATACAGTCTGCGATAATTTCACTTTAAAAAAATTGCTATTATATGCTCTTTATGGCCAAACGTACAAACATATAGTCTAGATCTATTTGACTATGTCTCTCACTAACTTTGTTTAATTTATTCGAACTACAATTTGTACATGTATTTATAACCTGACCGAGACCTAGAACTTTCTACACTATGAGTTATTATGAGGTAATAATACTCGATGAAAATGAGAAAAACTTAGAAGGTTCTGGTAACAGGAAGCAATAATACAAATATCATTTCACAGCAAGTGAATTACACAATGTATGATTCGTACACATTTTACATAAATAAACCTGAGATAAACTATTGCTTCTAAAAATAACTAAATTTAACACTCACGCTATTCTTAAATGGAAACAGTTGTGTATATCTAATACTGGTTACCCATTTTCATGTCTTCCTCTTTCATCACCATCTTATATTCCCTCTTCAGGCGTGGATTGGTCTAACGAGCCACTGGAAAAAGTTCTGGTAGGTCCCCTTGGAAAACTTTGTAGTTTGGTTATTTTTACGACAAACTTGTGGACCCCTTCTAGCTTTTTTCCCGGAAGCATTTTATAGTCCAGTCTGCCCCTGTCTCCTTCCCTATTTTGATTGAGGCACTTATTCGTGTTCCAGAGGGGTTTTCTGCTGGGGTTTATTTCATTCTTTTTTGCCAGCTTAGCCTGTTCCACTTCTTTTGCTCTGTCCCTCCTTACTTGGTTCCCCTGTTGTTGGGACTCATTGGATTGCATTGCATTCCTTCTTACCATACACCTTCCTCTTTCTAGTGTATGTGGTCTTTGTTGGACTCAATGTTTACCTACATGTATTCAGTAGTGTTCATTTTTCACTGGAGACCTGGAATGCAGTTGTATGACTTCAGTACTCTTTATCTTTCCAGGTTTTCTTCTTTCTCGACCTTGCCCTTTGACTCCTGTTCCTTGTCTGTATCAGTCTACTCCTACCATTCCTATTCCAGGCCTTCCTGTTTTTCTCATCCTTATATTACTCGACATCTGGATCATTGCTCTTGATGTCAGTGACTATCCTGTCACATTAGCCTTGTGGATATCTGTCTCTTCATCTTCATGAGCACTTGGTTTCAGTTTCTACCGTGAGATGTTTTTCATTTCTCACCACACGTCTCTTCTCTTTGCTCCTCTCCTCCCTCTGATCCCATCTATGGATTTTTCACCAAGTCTTTAAATGGCCATGGTCGATGTGTCAGACATTTTCCTACATAGCTACATATTCTTATTTCCCTGTACTTTGGACAATTTCTACATTCTCTCCAACATATTCACACCTTCCTTGCTCTTCCCCACGACATAGAGTTTGCCTCTTTCGTATCCATTTGTATTGTGAGGGTCTTTGATCGCCATCTTCATGGCCTGGGGTTGTCTTTCCTTTTTTGATGATTGACTTCTATTGACCCATTTTCGGGTGGTATCCTCACACCTCTCTTCTTTTGCAAAAGGCTACTCGATTGGGGTGCTTTGCCACAATATTCAAGTTCTTTCTCATGCCCAATCAATATTTGGTACTTCTGGACATTTTCTTCATGTATTGTCTCAGCAATGTTGAACTTTCTCCTCTTTGCCTGTGAGCTATGGAATATCTGGTCACCAGGATTTGCATTACTCATTTTAATCCTGCACAAAGGGGTCTTTCACTTTTGGGGAATCCAACTTCCCTGGAACCCCTCATTTCTTTGTGACATGCACACATGTACCTCCTCCAGTTCACCTTACAGATCCAGGGAAATCTTTCTTGGGTTCCATTGCCCTCGATTGCGAATTTTTCCTCTCCTCGATGAATTGCCATTGTGGTTAGACCATACCTATACCACTTCCAGTGTTCCTTTACTAACTCTCAAACTGGATCTATCTCTTTATTGATGCGTCCCTCTCGGATTGAGGTGCTCTCTGGATGACAGAATGATTTCTGGCATTTGGATGCAGATGAGTAGTCGCTCCTCATCAATGTGCTCAAAGTTCTTGCTGTTTTCCTGGCCCTTCTGATGGATCAATTGGACACAAACTACTCTGAAATTTCCACTGTAATTTTTTACATCAACTATTAATGGAGAACCAATTCTAAGACCCTTTGTTTTTGGGTGTTGAACCTACTCTTCTGGGCTCAGTCATATTGGGTTTGTCTTTTTTGCCTGTCATATGCCAGGAGCTATGCACCTTGTGGCAGACTGCATACTACCCATGGAATGGTCTCTCTACCTCTCACATGCCTATCCTTCTCATTTACTTGCCTTGATATGCAATACTCCATCTCAAGACCTACTAACGTGCCTATTTTACCAACTCAACCTTTGCTTCTTCATTTGACATTCTGACCTCCCCCTTCATATATCCAAGGTTCCCTTACTCTTGCTTCAAACTCACACATTCCTTTTTCATCAACGGATGTTGTCCCTCCATTTGCACATGTGGGATTTGTCTAGTCTATCATTTATTGGGTGGACTGTCCTATAGTGTAGTCTTCTTCTCATCACATTCCTACCACTCTTCCAAATTGTCTATCTATTGATGACCGTATTGGTCTTTCATTGTTGATCTATCTGCCACTCCTTTCCTTCTGGCCTTCCTACTGTGAACCACCTTTCTGCCTATTTTAATTGGCTGTTCGACCATAGTTTGTCAGTCTCTACAATTGCTGGTTATTGGTAAGTGTTGTCCACTACATTGTGGCTTTCCCAGTACTTTGGAGTGTTTTCTTCCCCTGTTCTCTCCACTCTCTTCCTTTTTCATTGACCTCCTCGTCTGACTGGATCCTTAAAAGGTTTTGCATGCTCTAACACCTGTTTGAGCCATTGACTTCTTACTCTTTGTATCACCTTTCTCTCATGTCTTATGTCATTCCCCTTCTTGCCTGTGGTCGCTGACATTCGAATATCTATGCTATTGATGCTTCTCCCACCCTATTCCACTGCACTTAAACATTCTTTTACCCAGACCAGTCTTTTCTTCTCCAGGCTTCTGTTGCTTGGGAGGATAACCATATTTTCTCTCTTATCTCCCCTCCTTCTGTCTCTAACCTCTATGATAGTTCAGACCTGGATCATCTCCTACGTCCTATTTGGGCTATTTGCTATTACTTATCATGGACATTTCCTTTTGCAGAGTCCCTGCCACTATCTATCCCTACCCTGAGACTCTTCTTCTTCCAGGGATCTCTCTCTTTCTATCCACTTTGGATGGGTTTGTCAGTTCTTCCTGTTAGTTTATTTTTCTCTGGGCATGGATACTTGCAGACTATTTGATATTTTATGCATCCAATGTTTCACCTTTGTCATTCTCTTACTTTTCAGTTTCACTGACCTTTGGATAAGATCCTCCAGGCAAGCTGTATTCTTGCACAGATGTTAAAATATAACGTTCAT
>NW_013666394.1:117929-119668 GCF_000517525.1 Limulus polyphemus
CCAATTGTTGGTTGAGATATTGCAAAAGAAATATCTGCTGAAGCTTTTCGCCAGACACTAATCATAGCAGCACCATCTGGAAAATTATCTATACGAAATAGTGCAGCTTATAAAATGAGTCAGATCTACGTAGTCCAGTAAGGCAATCACTGATTAGCATGACCTTTAGCCAATCAGGAAATGTCACAGATCTACTGAAGGATGTGTAGATAGTATAGGAATTCTTTTTGGCGGCAAAGGACAGGTTTATGTGTTTTAATATAGGTGGCTTCCAGAAAAGAGAGATGAAAGTAAAGATCCATTTACCTAAACCATTTTTTGTGTGCTTTAAATAAATTAATTAAAAAAAGTATATATTGTTATAACATTGTTCTTTTGCTTGGTGGGTTCTTTAGAATTATTTATTATATATATGATAATATATATATGATATCCAGTACACGTAATAGTAACAAATTAATTTATTTCTTCTATAGAATTTGTTGCCAATTTTGTTTACTTTGACAAATTGTATGGCTTGGTTCACCAACAACATTTCAACATAAAGTCCTTGCTAATGGTACCTATACCTAACTTATTCACTTTTGATCAATAAACACATAACATCCAGACACAGCATATAAAGGGTAGGCATCCTTTTATGTGACTTTTTTCACCTTCCAGTATTTCATGCAAAACATTGTAGATCTATCCTTCTTCTTCTTCACCACTAGTAAAGATGAAGCTTAAGAACTATTACTTAGTTCTGTCGCTCCTTGTTCATTTATGGCTTCTATCTCCTTGAAAGTCTCAGCTGATTTTGCAAGTGGGAGATGTCTGGCTAATTGACATAGTGTTAGATTCCAGTATCAATCTTATGAGATATTGGATTAGTTCAGTCCACGTAAAAAAGACCAGTAGAGAAGATATCTTGGTATTTCCCGCATAAGTCATGTAATCTCTGACATAGATGAACTGTAAGACATCTACAGCTCTGGCAAGTGAGATGGTAAGCTGTTCCTTATGTGAAGATTTTATATAATACTTTCTACATCTTGCCACAAAGAAGATTATCTCTGACGTTATTTGACATGGAAGTACTACTTGTACATTTTATAATGTGGCATCTAGACTTGACTCAAATTTCATGGTTTGTTGTGTTCATGGCCCCAATGATGAAATTTTTATTTTTTAGATGAATGAAAGTTTTTCTGACCAATAATCCCTCAGGATATGCTAGAGTGTTTATTTCTACTACATCCTAGTCACTAGATGTAAATATATTCCACATCAAACAGCACTCTCCAACACTGAACAACATGCAGTCTTCATTTAAATTATACATTTTTTAATATGTTCGTATTACTGACTTTACTTTTTTTTGTTGTGTTTTCTTGCTGTAGTTTCTCCCCATGATTACTGTTTTGTGTTATTTGTTTAATAATTGTACTTTAACAATGTCCAAAGATTTATGTTTGTTCTTGAATTTCGCGCAAAGATACACGAGTGCTATTTACGCTAGCCGTCCCTAATCTAGTAGTGCAAGACTAGAGGGAACGAATAGTGGGATTGACCGTCACATAATAACGCCCCCACGGATGAAAGGGCGAGCATGTTTGGCGGTACGGGGATACGAACCCGCGACCCTCAGATTGCGAGTCGAGTGCCCTAACCACCTGGCCATAAAGACTTATATAAATTCATTTTATTTTGCTTTAGATACTAAAGATGGAATCTGATAGAATTCCGAAACGTTTATC
>NW_013666394.1:120113-177483 GCF_000517525.1 Limulus polyphemus
CTTCGTTTTCCTTCGAACACATCGAAGACTATGAAACTATTTGAAGCTAGCCTAACTTTGCATGAAGTTAGTTCCCAACATGCAATCTTCCTCAATGTTAATTACGCATACATCATGAGGTGTAGAGAAGCTTCCTACAGTAAGGGTAATTTTAAATTTTTTCTTGCTGAAACTTTTATGTCCAATTGCTGTTCAAACCAATTAATTTTGTTTTCCTCATTGTTGGAGGCAGTTTTCCACTTTTCTTTACAAAATGAATCAAACTATTGTAGCTGTGAAACCAGAGTCTATCAAAATACTGCAAGGCTACATATCAATAAATTTATGAAATGGTTTCTTTAAATAATGAACTTATCTCATTTGTAGGAGATGGGTATTCTTAGCTGAACTTTGGTCCTTAAATCCAACTAATTTCTGTTTTCCAATTTCTGGTTTGTCTTTTTTTCTTCATTTGATTCCTCATAGTTTTAGCTGTAATGGATAGATTTCCCACATCTATAACAGTTCCCTTTTACTGACACTGTCTGGGAGGAGTTATTTTCTGCACTATTATCAGAAGAAGTTGATATTTCAATACTACTAGATCTGATATTCCAGTAACTTCTAGGTGGTAACTTTAGTTGTTTATCTGTGACTTTAATAGATTCAAGTTCTATCACCAACAGGAGAGCTTCCTTTAAATATATATACTTCCTGTGCTTCAACCTAATTCTCATATCCTTATATGTTATGACATCTAACTAAGATAATTGGGCAAGACTTTATAAATCTTCTGCAAGTTTGTCTAAGGTCTGTCTTACCTCTGTACTCTGCTCTGGATACTTCTTTTTGTTGTGTCACTCTGGACCTATTTGATAAGGTAGCTATCAGTGTTTGTTTGTTACTGCTCTCAGTTTAAAGGTTACTTAATGTTGTTAAAGCCGGTCTTTTTAAATGGGCAGCAAGATGAATAACTTGTTGTTCACTGTTCCATCTTTTCATTCTGAAAATTATTTCTAATTGAGCCTGATATACCTCTCATGGAACTTTTCCATCATAGTGCTTTGTTTTCTCAATTACATGATGTTGTTTAGTTGGCTAGCTAACTTCTTGAACTGGATTTCATAGTGTCATACTTCAGGAATTGGTAATAGATGTAGATGAAATAAGTTCTCCTACTCCAAATTTTGTAGTAGATGGTGTTTTAGGTTGAAATTCTTGGGTATATGCAGAACGAGGTGTGATTTATTTATTCTTTATGTTTACCAATTTGTTTTACAGATTTTTTATTTTGTAACTGATATTCTTTTCTACATCAATGATAACTTTTTATACTTATTTGATTTTGTCATTACAGATTTTCTGTACTTTAATTTTGTTGTAATCCCTGTCTACATTTCCAATAGTTTCATCAATTTATCTTCAATCAGATTTAATTTTTCTTAAATTCTTTTTGAAATATTATGTTTCTTTTTTAACTCATCTCGTAAATTCCTATCTCTTTCTCCATGGCCTTCTTTTAATGCTGTATCTCTGTTTGCTTTTCTTTCCATTGTCTTATCTGTAGTGGGTTTCCTATTTTACTTTAAAAGTTGAAGATTAATCAAAGTTCTATTGTATTTTTACCAAAATAATCCCATTTCTGATACCAGTGTTGTAACATTCTTTCATTCAACAGGTTATTTTGGATTATTTGGTAAAAATGATGCAAAGTCCAGTCCATGTAAAGATAAATTAATTTATTTCTTCTGTAAAGATTGCTACAGACTATGTTCACTTTGACATAACTTGTAGGCTTAAGTTCACAAAAAGGAATTCCTCACTAATGGTGCATACACCTAACTTGCTTAACTTTGATCAATAAGCAAATACAGAGCTGAACAGCAGAACAGAAATGAAACACTTATTGATTACTTCACTGAATTAACATTGAATCTTTATACACTGATTACTTGTATGTATAATGTACTCTTTTGTTCTCTCTAAATTCTACAAAATTTCTAGATTAAAAATCATGAATTTTCTAGGTACTCTATGACCACTTTTATGGACTTTCTATATCTAGTGTCATTATCCTGATTAGCAGCTCCCTCTAGCAAACAACTAAGTTATAAGATTGAAAATATAGCTTACAACAACATTTGCTATATGGAAGTATAACTTGTTTCACTTCACCAATTTAAAATATAAGTTTAAGATTTGGGCAACTATCCAACTTATTTACTTTGTCACGAAAGCTGTACAGAACTCTTTCGATTTAATAATTTGCACAAATCATAAAAACAATTAATATTATAGCCTCAAACAGATGTTACTTAGTTGAACATTTTACATATTTATAATTTGCTACATACTAGAGATCCAACAGTTGTTTATATTTACATAAAATTGTTTAATAGCACTAACATTAATAATTGGTTATTTAAAATATACAACAAATTAGTATTTATATATTAATACCTCAAATTAATAAGCTGTTTTAATTTATACATTCAGTATTATTAATTTCAGTAAGTGTTTAAATTGTTACATTCACCTGATTAACTTTATAAACTGAGAATATGATGGAGTTGAATTCAAATATACGACTAACATTATCTCCAAAAATGTTTTTAGTTATAATACTATTTTTAGTGTTTAATCCTAAAATTACCAGTGAAGATTTTTAAACACATCATTCTAAACTATTTTTGGGTCAAACATCTTGTTGATTATAGGGTTCCTGAGAACATACAAGAAAAAATTACAAAATTACCAACAATATGTTATAACTAATTCCACTTCTGGGTTTCCTATGTACTTTGCATTAGCAAGTGAGTGATTCTGCCCAATTTGTTTGGTCAATGCTTTATACTGCATGTTGTAATAGGTAGAAACATAAGATGTACTCAGTGTGATGCAATAAGTATATCCCCTCTAGCAGTAAATGGTATATAAATAGGCCAGTAATTTGAGGGTTAAAAACTGAAGATTGCCAACTAGATCTATTATGTTTATTTACTTAGTAACTCAAAATAATCAGTGAACAAAACTGCAAAAAATGTATTATTTTAAAACGTTTGCATTTTATTAGATTACAAATTAATTTGGAAACATAATGGCTCTAATAATAACCACTAAGCAGTTACTACTATTACATTGTTGTAAGATAAAAGGTTTAAAAGAATTTGAGTAATAGAAGTTTTGTGAATAATTGAATGCAGGCTAGTCTCTCTCATAAATTGTCTGATTTTTCAATTTCATAAAATGTGAAAACAAAAAAAATATTTTGGCTCATCTCAGCTGTAAATATTTTCATACAGTGTGTCAGAACTTGAGTAATTGAAGTTTTGTGCATAATTGAATGCAGGCTAGTCTCTCTCATAAATTGTCTGATTTTTCAATTTCATAAAATACGAAAACAAAAAAAATTATTTTGGCTCATCTCAGCTGTAAATATTTTCATACAGTGTGTCAGAAATGTTTGGGTACTGTACCTGAAAGCCCATATAGCTACTTGTGCTAAAGATTTATTCTATTGAACAAAGTAAATAGATCATTTAGAGATGTTCTAAAACACAACTGGTCATTATTTTGAAAATATATTATATGTAAAAACAGGATATCAGACACCTGTCCAGACCTGTTGGACACTGTGTCATATAATAAATTTTAGTGTGAAACTTTTTAAAGCTTGACTAATTGGTTTTTCTGTATTAAAAAAAAGAAAAACAAATACAGCTTAAAACATGTTAAAGAAACTGTTTTTTTTTGTCAAAACCCTTGTTATAAGTTTTCTTCACCTTGTTTGTTGAAAAATATATTTTATCTTGCAGGATTTGTTGAAAAATACCAGAAACTGCAATAACACATTTCATGCTAAAAGTGTACAGTAACAGAATCACACATGATGACACATAATAAAGTGTATTAAATCAAATATATCTGTAAGTTAATTATAATAAAAACTGATTTTATATCCATAAAACGCAAAAGAAAATAGGTAATTTTTACAAATTTATAAAACAAAACTTAAATTCAGAAAAAAACATTTGACTGTTAATGGTAATATATATCATATCACATGGAATTTTTGTTCAAGTTACAGAAGAAATTCAACCTTACCAATTTCAAGTTCTAATTCTAATTTTTTCTGATGTTGGTTTAGAGTTGTCATCATGACCAATGTGTCAGATATCTCTCATTTACCATCTATTATATATATTACAGACATACCTTATGAAATGTATAAACTGTGAATAGTAAGTGAATGCTATAGTGTACAGCAAGATAACTTTTTTATTGGGGCAAAAATTAATTATTTTTATACAGATCTCAAGAGAAAGCTAAATTTTTGAAAAAATAACGTTAAGATCTACTATTAGGGAACAACACCAAATTCATATGGATACAAGTTTAACACTTTCATGAGTCCTCTGCAATTCCATGTTTGTTTGTGACAGAAACAAATAAATATAAATTTGGTGTTGTTCTGTAATAGTGGATCTAAACTTTATTTTAGATTACTTTAACATGGTATTGTGTAAGGATGTTTGGTGAATGGTGATGAAAAGTCTGGATGTTTGTAGTTTGAAAGACAGTTACATTTATCATCACAACACTAACTATCATGCAAGTCGCAAGAAGCAATTTTATTATTCTTGTACATAACTCATTTAAAGCCAGTATAATATAATACACAGTTTATTTTAACATGCCAATATAAATTATGAAACAATTAAAAAAGACTTGCATATCACAGATCAAAATGCCATTCTTGAGTAGTACTGGTATATGACTAGATTTTTGTGCACAAGTAAGCACTTACTTATAATGGAACTTTTAACTGATTCATTAAGGAAATCAAATGTAATAATAATAATGTTCAATCACTGCATAGTTTTAAAATACATGTGAAATTACAAATAGATTTCACCATAAACCTTAGGAAATCTTCTTGTTAGAAGATTTAGGTTGTAATTCCATGGAAAGTAATGATTAGAATGAGCAGTAATTACCTGAGTTAAACTGGTAACTTCATAATTCATACTTCCTGAAACACTGTCTTTTTAAATTGTTCTGAAGTTTGAAAACTTTATGATATATAAACAAAGTAAAAACCTAGGCTCTGACACTCCCAATATAATATTTTTAAATAAAAGTTTCCACAGAGCCTTACATATCCTTATATACATGTGTGAAAAAAAACAAGATTACAGCAGTTACCTCAACAAACCACACATGAATAAATCTTAACTTTGCCATGCCACCTTCCAAGTACTACAACTTAACTTAGAATGAAGCAGAATAATTCAGATTCCATACTTGCTATATTCTCAGGATAGTAAACCTACCCTAACCAAACCTGATATGAGAGCCACAAACCCTGGTGTCATGACTGTACTTGCAAAAAACACCAATAGCATAATAATATTTGAACATTCAGCTATCACCCCAAAGCTGAAGTTTGCTGGATAATACAAATTACTATGAAAGCACACATAACCAAACAAAATGACTGACTAATTTATAAAAAAAAACAAGACCAACCAAGAATCTTAAATTTTAGTTCCAATATAGTTTTCCTCTACAGCTCTATGATTTCATAAGATACACAAACAGGGAGTTCCTCTCCATCTGGTAATATCCTGTTCTATATCACCAGTTTCCTAGTCTTGATTCTACCTTCTCTGTTTGGACATATCATATATCACTTAAAGTTTTCAATGATTTGAGTGAAAGTTAAAAGATACAGCCAAGAAGTTCAATGTGAAAGACCAAAGAATTTCTTACAGAACCCAACAGTCAATACTTGTACTGATGAAATAAAAACCACCCATAGCAGAAAAAAAAAAAAATCATTTACAATACTTAGTGATTATTTCATAAGACATATACTAGAGAAATGATATAAAGAACATAAAACTCAGCCACTGATAAATTTTAGAAGGAGGTCTTCTACAACAGTATCAGAAAACTCATCATCACTAGAGTTATGGGCTTAGAATAAGCAACCTTTGGTATGCCACCATAAAGTTAAACCAAATAATCCTCCATTTACAATCAAATTTTGGTGACATAGAACATCTGAAGTGATTTCACAACTGTTTCTTGTAGTTTCAACAATGGTCATGTTACGTCCCTATTACACAAGACAACCTAAGCAGCTTTCTGGCTTGCAGATGGTTAATAGAAGTTACCAGAAACATCATTAATGACTGCTTATGTTTCATCCACTCTATTGGTTTAAAATTCAACCAATAGGGTTTTCCAGAACTAAGAATTATGTATAAAAGATGCCAGTTGAGCACAGACAATTTACTTTTTATTCTAACCAATACTTTCTATTGATGTCTTGTTTAGTATAATCTTCTCAAAAAGTTTACAGAAATCCTGCTTCGCCTACATACAAACTAGATAAAAAACGTATAACACTTTTGGATGGTAAATGTTAAAACCTTCAAACTCTATAATACTTACATATTTTACCTAGATCATCAAAGCAAAAATTATGTACTACAGTCACATCTAGTTAGGACATATATACATATATAATAAGGACATATATACTGTTGTAAAACTGGTTTACTACCCACAAATACACCTCCATTCAAGGTATTCTAAAGTAATAACATTCACATTTTAAATAAAATAGATTATATAACCATTAAAGTGAGAACACAGCTTTACTTTTAAAAACACAGAACACAGAAATTCTAAATTATGTTTCAAACTCTTTAGAAATGTGCAGTCCAACACATTACCAATGTTCAAGAATATTTTTTTTAGGTTGAACTGTAGGAATATTTGTGAAAAGAAAAACTCAAAGTAAACACTGAAAAAAAAAAGCAACCGAGAAACAGTCTGATAAAGTCGTTGTTTGATCAGAGAAGTACAGTTTTAAAGTTAAGATGATATATATAACACTTGCTTCTTACTTTGTAGTTATAACAATGTCTGAGAAGCATTACAATAATAGCAGTAAATTGGTAAAGGTGCCCATTTCTGAACACCAATAAGTAGAGATATATACTAACTACAGATGCGCTGTTTATCATACATTGAATCTACAGAGAAACACTACACTACATCATCCTTTAAAGTAATTACAGATTGACACTCTTAAAGATTCTATAGAATTTTAAAGTACCAACTCCATGTTAATGTGCTATTAATAGTGCTGTATGAAATACTCTAATTCACATACATTTACAAGTCACTGGTTATATAACTTCATTTTATATAAAATGAGGTTTTTAATATGATTAGAGATCTTAAAGAATATAATGAGCCAAACTGGCATCTTCCTTTATCCACAGTAACATCTCACTTCACCATAAGTATACAATAAGATTTAGAATAAAAAATGGGCTAATAATTGAACACATAACTACCAAATACTGTAAATGTTTTATCAAGTTTGAGATTAAATTTACTAGTGAAAAACGTATATTCACAATTGTAAAATGAACAATAAATAATTCTGAAATTTAAAGTAGCAATCTTATGTTAGAACTAATTACATAAATATAAAAAAAGATTTTGATGAACTTGGAATACTTTTAGTACTTGCTGTAACTGAACTGTTATTCTGAGCACATATGGGGTCAATGACACTGACTAATATGAAAATTTAATTAAACTGAATTTATATAGCCATGTTCCATAGATGTTCAACCTTAGCCATGTTATTCTTTTTTTAACCTCAATAACTTCTTTCAGCAACATGTGCTTTTAAAAACTAGCATCTCCACATCTATTTTATATGAGAAATACATATTATAATACAGCATTATAGAATATTTGGAAGTTTACCCCGTTTACAAGATTACACTTTCTGGGGTCTGGGAATATTGTGAGGAGCTTCATTGAATTCCTCCAGTTCCTCCCCTACATCCGAGTCTGTTTGAAGCTGGAAATATTGCTCACTGCGGGTTGGCCATAACAAGTGAGTCATGATGGCATACGCTAGAAAATCTGCACTGGAAGTTATTCCTGTCAAAATCATTATACAATTTACTAAATGAATCACGAATAAAAAAAAATATTCAAATGTAAGTGATACTAGGCAATGTATCAGAATATAACAAATTCATGTATGAAAGGTTTTGTTCATCATTGTTATAATATACAACTGAAATTACAGAGCAAATTAGAATTAATAAAATTATAATAACCAAGAATGTAGAGAAAGCTGATAAAAGTTGAAAAACAAAACAAAAACTTTTCAACCAGAACAAACATTTAGAGTTAGTCTTATAAAGATAATTTGTTCCTTTAGCCAGTGGTTTACACAGGCAGAAATGAGAAAAGAGAAAGATTTAATATAGCCTGCTGGATGATTCTTGCAGATAGTAGTTTCCCCCTAAGGGTGAAACCTGCAAGTCTTGAGCACAGTATAGATGACATTGTAATCCATAAGGATGAAATTATCATCAATGTACATCGTCATGCAAGTATGTAGGATCTCATCCCTGTACTGCACAGCTGTCAAACACCCATTCTGTGATATATGGAGATCAGTCTTAACATGGATCATGATGAACTCATCACCTTAAAGGTTGTACACATCTATGTAAGCTGCGATAACTTTTACAATATCATCTCCACGCTCTGTGGAGTCAAGATAAAAAAAAAAAAGACTCATCTAAGAAAAGCATTGGTAATCTTGGATCTACAGGATTCTAATGCAAGCTTTCCATGGCCACAAACCAGACTCCTTGAGCCTATTATAGTCAGTTTCAGTAGACACGAATATCTGATGCAATTTGAAGGTCACCCCAGAATTGGTAATAGCTGGAAAAGGTCTAGGTTAGCCTGTTTGGTCAGGAAGCAATTATGTTCAGCCATGAGCATGCTTTTCTTTTTACAGTTCCAGGGAAATGTGTTGCTTCCAAGAATAGGAAACAAAACTTTGGCTCACACCAAAGGCAGCAGCAAAACAGCACTGAAACATTTCAGCTCCAAGAATTCCAAAACAATATTACAATTTCTAATTCTAAATGCCTTCTGATACACGTTTGAGCCATAATGATGCTAAATGCAATTGCTGAAATACAAAAACTAAGACCTTGTTAAAAATAAGCCATGTGGCATAGTGGTCTTTCTTAGCATAATAATCTGTAATAATAATGGTATATAATGTGGTGTGTGAGTAGTAGTACCTTTGTAAACCTGTCATGCTGCACATTTTTGTTAAGATGGATGTGAATAGGAGCACTGGTCTCCCACAACTACATAACTCTCATTCATGGCCACATCACGGTACCTTACTTCAGCTGGTGAATAAAACTAAGTGGAGGGTATCAGCAGTTTACCCAAAGACTGTTGTATAGGGGACATCAACCCTTAAATGCACAAAGACTAGAATGTTAGAGGAGACAGAGGAATCTCAACAGTTTGGACCAATGGCTCCAAAGGCATGGCAGCAAGATGTATGATACATCCAGGGCACATAACTTTTCAGACTTTAGAACAGTCACATTAATGAGTCATACCACCAAACTACTCTTGAAAGTAATACAGCAACAAATAGCAACTAAAACAGACCAGGAAGTAAGCAACTTACAGATTGGGTTCAGACCAGGATGTGGCACAGGAGAAGGTATTTTTAAACTGAGAACAATCTGTGAATGTGCCATAAAAGTCCAACAAAATGTATATATATATGCTTCATAGATTACACTAAGGCTTTTGATAAGGTAAAACACTTAAAGATGACTGAATGCTTAAGGGAGATAGACAAAGAAAAATCTCTAGATCACCACAAAGATGTATTGGGAACAAACAGCAGTGGTAGGAACAGAACAGGGAGTAAGACCAGAGTTTAAGATCAAGAAAGGCATAAGACAAGGATGTGTATTTAGTCTAGTTTGTTCAACCTATAAACAGAAAAAATAGTTAGAGAAATAGAATATATATATAAGAGGAGTAGTGATCGGTGGAATTAACATCAACATCCTAAGATATACAGATGACACAGAAGTACTAATTCTAAGTGTATCAGATCTACAAGAGTTAGTAAACAAAGTAAATGAAAAGGAAAAGGCTATGGTATAGAGATGAATACTAAAAAGATCAAATCAATGGTAGTAGCTAAGAACAAAGATCTATCTAGAATCAATCTAACTATAGAGAGAACAGCAACTGAACAAATAAATTTTTTTTATATATATCTAGGACACACGAGCACTGAAGATGGTAAGAGCGAAGTGGAAATTTTGAGAGAATAGGAATAGCCAGGAGTGTATTTAACAACATGTCAAAAATATTAACAGCAAGAAACATTAACATAACAACATGGATGAGACTAGTCAAATGCTATGTGTGGTCAACCATACTATATGGTACTGAAACGTGGACAATATCAAAGCAATTGCTAAAAAGGTCGAGGCATTTGGTATGTGGATCTATAGGAGAGTACTGAAAATATCTTGGACAGAACATAAGACGAATGAACAAGTAATAGAAATGATGGAAACTAAAAGAACACTATTCTCATTTATTAAGAAAAAAAAAATGTGAGTACTTCGGATGTATAATGAGAAGAAATGGAATACAAGGACTGTTACTAGAAGGAAAAACGGATGGGAAAAGAGGAAGAAATATGTGGATGGATAACGTCAAAGATTAGATGGGAACATCATATAGTAACTGTGTTAGAATGGTGAAAAGAAGAGAACAATGACGCTCCATGACAGTCTACCTGCTTTGAGCAGATGATGATGAATAAGTGATAAATGACAGAGCATCAACTACTCACTCATCATTTAAAACTAAAGCCTACAACTTCCTACACCCCTCCTAGGTTTGGAAAAAAAAAAAGTCAATATTGGATATTAGTTAGCAATGAGTAATAGTACTTCCCAGAAAATTTAGAGTTGTGTATTACTAAAAAACAATTCTCAGATGAACATTTAGTTAATGTAAAAACCAATTTTTTAAAGGATTGCATTAGAGTTCCTTCACTTGTAAAATACTGGTGAATTAGTAACCAAATAACTGCTTGAAAAATAGAAAATGAAAATGAAGTTAAAGCCTTAACAATTTCTGGATTAATAGAAACAATAAAAACTGAAGGTAATAAATTAACAAACAGCAATATACAGCAATGAAATTAATGAATCAACAATCAGATAGCTATTAGAAAATGAATTATCAAACATGTAATAGCTAAAAACATAGACTGCAATAAAGATATTGAATTTGATACGAGAAAATGGCTGAAATACAGAGGGTTAATCTGTATATAGCTACTTTACTTTTACCCTGTAGCTATTTGGGAAGTCTGTCAACACTAGATTGGAGGGAATACTGAACTATACTGGAATGATGTGGACTGGATTTTGTAGCTATGAGTTTTATACATGCATGTTGGCTAGGCTTTATAGTTTTTTTAAGTTGTAAAGCCATATATATAGATAACCATATGAATTTTTCAAGTTTTATAGATGAATGCATATTCAATGCAAATATAAGACCGTGTCAAAATATAGTAGTGTATGTATACAAATAAGCTTCAAGGTTGACTACTCTATCCGCAGTATCTATAAAATTTGCAATCACCCAGTGTTGGCTAGAATTTGACACTTACCATCAGCCATCACAGTGATTGCTGATCAGATGCTCAAAATTGAGCTTGGTGCTATTTTTTAAACTACAGCTCAAAGATTTCTGTTGTGGGAGATAGCCTAGACATTTGTGTAGCATAGCATAATAGAAACTGTGATCCTGTCAGCAGCATCATATCTGAAAGGGCATGAACATTATAATAAACGATATGCAACATCTATACAGTTGCAACAATAAATTAATAATTGCTTTGGTACATGTGTCACACCTGCTATATAAACATTAAATTACATCCACAGTCTGCATGCAGCTATATACATATGCATGTATATTAGATTATGAGGCTCCATATAAACCACAGACTAGATTAAAATGATTGGGTGTCAAGAGTTATACAGCTGCTGTTATCTGCTAGGTAGTCAAATAAACTTAAAAACTATCCTAAACAATGAGCAATGATGCATTTAGTAATACTGCACAGGTTTTATTACAATACTCATAGCCATTTTTGCCGTAGGCTGGTGGAACAATATTAAATAATAATAAAGAAGAAAAAATGGGCAATCTCTATTAAGAATCACTACCAGGGTTTGTGACTGACTAAGCTGGGTACATTTCTTGATACAATTAACCAGATAATTAATAAGGATTTGAAGTTGATAAAGACTCATAAGTCAAAAGTTCACTAGTTTCCAGCTACACCTTGAAACCAAATGTTTGTCAAACCTTGCCATTCTTCACAGAAGCTTGTTACAACAGACAGTGCAGTGTAAGGCAATATTTTTAAATAATGAAGACTGTTTGATTATGAAGGGAGTGGTTTCATGGATAACATGGGGTCTAAAGTAATGTTCTTATAAAGTGAAATTATTTCGCTGCAGACAGGAACAAACTTGTAACTATTTAAAATAAATACTAGAATGAACTTGTTGAATTAAAAAACTAGGTAACTGCTAAAAATACAGACTTTAATGAAGGTAAGGAATTAGCAATGAGTTAATTGATAGAATGTTTGGCTGTAAGTTTAATGAATTAAAAGTTAGAAGAAATTACAATTTTGATACTACAACTACTTTTTGTATGGAAAAAACAAAATCAAATTAATCTTTTACCAAGTAGAAGCTTTTGTCTCCAAAGGGCAGAAACTTGAAGGGCAATTAGAGCAACAATTGGAAGGTAAACAAACCAAACTAAGATCCCAGCTCCAAAATGTAGATAAAAGCGTAGCTTAGCCCTGTCATTCTCTTCTAACATAGTGGACCTCAATTCATACAGAAACCATGTCATGATGATAAGACGGAAGATGATGATAATCCAGCCAGGAAATGTTTGATATTCATCAATGTCTTCAATAACGTCCACTTCAGTCTGCATGCATGATAAGAAGTTATAAACATAAACAATCAATGTTTATTTATGAAATGTACACAAATGAGAAGATCTAATAACAGAAACACATTAAGTATGGAATGATAATAAAATTAACACTAAAAAAGATATAGAAGTGTAATAATTTTCCTATACTGAAAATGTATTTTTGATAGGTACTTTCCTCTCTCACAAGATTAGCTATTCTCATTCATTGCTGCCCTCTATAAGCAAACTTTTTCGTTACACATGCCACAAGCGTTCCGCTCCCCCTATTGGAATCAAGTGATTCCAACGTGTCTCTCATGTAAATCACCATGTGTCGTCTCTTCACCAATAGGAGCATAGTATACTCATATGATGCAAGTGACTTCCTCTATGCATTTCTACTAAACTATCACTTCAAAGTTTGGCAGAAGATAGAAGCACCGGAAAAGGGGGGGAGGGGAGGATGGGCGTGAAGTGTGAGTGGAAATACATATGCAGTATAGGAAAATTATAACTTCCAATACAGTACTCCCCTCTGTTCACAAGATTAGCTAGAATCCCACATTCATTAGGAGGAGGGCCCAGTGTAAGGGAAGAACAGACGTACTCCCTGAAAACATCTGAAGGATACCTCTGTAGATAAGAGAGTAGGATCCGAAGAGGGGAATTGCACCATTTCTGACCAGGTATCTTCTTTGCTCATCTGCAAAGAGTAGAGAAATAGGGCAGAAAAAGGAGAGGAGCACATCCAAGTGGGAGAGAATTGAGGGAGGATAATTATTTGAATCCTTAAGTAAATATATGCAAGTCAATCCCACCATGCAGAAAAGTGGGTAAACAAAGGATAAACCCCATTGTGTAGAGTGGCTAGTCAGTCAACTACATCTAAAACCCATGCTGCTGGGAACTGAAATCCACTTGGGGAGTAGAATGAGGATCATACCATCTTCACCTCAAGCCCCAGAGACTGGAGCGAATCTAAAACCATTCTAATCCCAGAGCATGACATGTTATTCCAACATCCATTATCAAAAGGATGTCTATGTAAACAAAATCTACTCCCCCAACCGACCGGAATCATCTGATAAGCAATAACATCCTCGGACAAAGGTACATGAGAGATAACAAAGCACATTACCAGAACAATTCCCCTTACTCCTGCTGTGATCCACAACACAGGGGAGAACAATCAAGGGAGGAAGACAGACAACCTTGAACATGCATGAGGACTTATGCTGATTTGTTCACTCTAAATCCAAAACCCAGCTGCAGGGTACCGACATACATGTGGGGGTAGGATGAGGGCTTCTAATCAAAGGGGTGAACTGCAAATCAATGTCTCACTCTAATAATTGTATAATGCATATTGGAGGATAGAACATCATCTACACCCACAGAACACCACCACCCTACTCTGTACTGAATGGTATTGTCTGTTTTGTGTGGAACACATTCAGCAGGGTGCCTCCACAGTCGATCACCCCTGCAGCTTAAAACTGGTAAGTGGTAAAGACTTCCATACTCCACTTAAAGAAAGGGTGTGAAAATGCGTAGGAGAGTCCAGTGGAACATCATCGCCCAAGACAGTGCAATGGGTGATTATGAAACCCTATTTTCAAAAGCAGACCATCCCAATGTATTCAATCAAGGCAAGGCAGGGATGGGCAACTATCCTCTTCTGCTTTACCTATGAAGTCAATGAGTGGTATGGTCTGGAATGGGCAAGTTTATGAAGCAAACATCGTGAGATTATTCACCTTGAAGCGATCTTGTGAAACACCCCAACTCAATGGTAAGCATTGCAAAGTCATGGAATGCAAAGTGCGACTCAAGATAGCTGTACAGTGCGGATCTGGAATTTTAGAATACCTGGCCAGGCACCACTCACCACAGATCAGGATTCATGAACTAAGATATGAAGGATGGGCCCCTGAATTAAAACAAAGCATTAATATAGACTTACCTAGTCTTAGAATCACACCGAAGCTTGAAGAAAAGCCACAGGTGGAAGCCAAAACTGCAATACAATGTAAATAATGGGAGATGAATGTGTTAGATGTGTTACACATGCCCGATTGTAGTATTTCCTCCAATGACCGACAAGTGAAGGAAAAAGTGAGGTGTTGAATTTGATGAGAAGTACCTCAGAACTAATTGCTGTGGGAAGGGGATAATGAGGAATAAGCCAACTGTATCAAACAACAAATCCAACTGGTGAAAGTTGAAGGGAATAGATCACTACATGAAGAAGATTGCCACGGGATAAAGAGTCTGGAACCAAGGGAGGAAGCCATGTGGGCAATACTGCAATGAAGGGCAAACACCAGACATAGAAGTCTATCTGGATTGGGACGAGGGTAGAGATAAGAGATAGAGGGAAGGGAAATAGGTGAAAATTAAGAGTTACCCTCACAAAGCAGGAAGGAATGATCCGGATAAAGAAGAAGATGGTATGGTGGTAAAGTGTGCATGTAACATTGATGGCAAACATGTCATCACTGTCAAGACCACAGGCGAAAAGAAGGAAATATGCCTTAAAGGAATGGATGACCACATTAACCTCCCAGAAGAGTAGGTTGTTGGAAAGGACAACCTATCCAGAAGGAATGGATTAACATGGTAAGGACAGGTGAATCAAAGACTCTACGGTAACAAGAAAGATGAAAGGTATGGACAAGACTGCCTGATAACCCAATATTAAGGAGACCAATGTGTCAGAAACTCGGACATATCAGCCACAGTAGGTCAAGCTGCTGGAATTCTCCAAGCATGTGACCAGGTTTGAAAGACTTTCCACGTCCATTGATATGCCTCCATGGAAGAAGGATGTATGGACTGAGCCAAATGGAAAACTACATGACAGGAGAAACCTGATCTCCTCCCCAAGGACTGGACAAAAGCAAACCATGAAGACAGGATGTGAACTGCGGGATGTATAACCAGTGATTGGGGTTGGTGAAGGAGGGCAGGAAATAAGAGAAGGGGTACAGGATGGAATAATTAGAGTTGGTGTAAATGAGGAAACCACGGTTGAGTCAGCCAATATGGAGCTATCAGAAGGATCTGGCACGGAACAGTATGAAACAGGGAAACCACCCAATGAAGCAATCAGATAGCAGGATAAACATATAGGAATTTGTGGTACCAATCTTGGCTGAAGGTATCAATAGCTAAAGCCTGAAGATGAGGCACCTGGGGTAATTTGTAATTCAGGGTAGTGGCAAATGCATCAATGTGAAGAAAACCCCAACAATTGCAAAGTCACCAGAAAATGAGAGGATCAAGGGACCACTCTGCCACAAGATTGAAAGCACCCAGAACATGACACATAATTAAATGAATGTGGTGCATATGGGTCTAATAGAGGAGATACAACATACGAAAACAGGAATCTTGACCAGGTGCCACCTTGGTGATTGATATATGATACCGCCATCAAATTATCAGAATGAAACATCACCAGACAATGTCAGTTGAGAGGTAGGAAGTGTTCCAAAGCCCAATGGACAGCTAGAAGCTTGAAGACATTGATATATAAGGACTGCTCATTGACAGATCAATGACCCAAAGCCTCCTGGTGAATGACCTATGTACCCCAGACCTGAAGGGATGCATCTGTAAGCAAATGTAAATCTGGATGATGAGGAGGAAGTGGGACACCCGCCAATGTAAGAGTCTTGTCTAACTATGAAAGTAGATCATTCATAAGGGAAGGAGGAAGTGTAACAGGAGCAGCCAAGGGATCCCAAGTAAGGTTCCATTGACCATGCAGAGTCCACTGCAGGGAACACATATGTGCATGATCTGAGAAGACCGGTGGTGTCATGGAAAACCACATTCCCCAAAGTGATAGAATCTTGCATGCAGAAAATGAGGGAGGAGACTGGGCATGGTGAATGAACAATTCCATGGAATGAAGTCAGAGAGGAGAAGGTTGGGCCGACTGAAATGAGTTTGAAAAAGATACCCAAATGGAGAAGGTGTTGGGTAGGACTTCTCCAATTTGATTAACCAGCCCACTCAAGCAATCACTTGGTGGAGCTGATGAGTACGACTGGCCGACTCCAGTTCAGAATGGGCCAGAAGAAGCCAGTCATCCATATAATAATGGAAATGCAGCCCCAGGGCATGAAGATGAAGAGCAAAAGCCTTGACCCCCGACAGAAAACATAAGGTGCAGAAACATGCCTGAAGGGTAGGGAGCAGAACTGGTACACCAACCCACGATGGATGAACCGAAGATATGGATGAGACTACGCTGAGACTGGAATATGTAGATAAGCATTGACAATACCCATTTTAGTCATCCTTAAACCTGGAGAAAATGCCCACTGTAGGGTGAGATAGGGCTCCATGGTGAAAGAGGGAAAATGAACAAAGAGATTGAGGCGGGACAAATTGACGACAGGCCTCCAGTCTCTGGTTTTCTTAGGAACAACAAATATTCAGGAGTAAAAACCTGGTGAATGATGGGGAACAGGTTCAATAGTCTTGAGTGAGGAGGTCATGAACTTCCTCTGGCAGACATTGAGAAACAGTGGGATCCTAAGGTGCAGGGAAGGAAATGAGTACAGGAGACACGGGAGACGGGCAAGAAATGGGATCTTGAATCCTTCTGACAAAACTTGAAGAACCTAAACATCATTGACAAAAGGGCACCATTGATGGAGAAAGGCCACAAGTTGAGTTCCCATTGGACCCGAGTCCTCCGGGTAGTCACTGGTACTGTTGGCAACGTGACATGCACCGTTGAGGAAAATGATGAGCTGTGGTACCTTGAGAAGGGGGGGGACAGGTAAGGGTTGGGAAGGGGTAGAATGGGAAACCGTACTGATTACCACACTTGGCTCTGACTGAGACAAATGGGCTACCAGATGGGAAAGGATAAACAGTTGTTAGAAAGAGGCGACCCGAGATTCTAAAGATTCTGGGATTGTATCAAAAACAAAATGCCATAAAAATGGGGCCATACGTAAATGCAAGAGATAAGTTGTAGGTAAATGGGCCTTTGATAAGACAGCATCCCAGCCCAGAAGGTCCCAACAACAGAGAAACCATGTATGTAAAGACAGAGTAAAAGATGATAAATGAGCAAACATGGCAATAAGGAGGGAGAGGATGTCCCCATAAAATCCCTCAGGATTTATGTAAAGAGCCTCAGATAGGAGATGAATAGTGGAAAGATACTGCAAAAGAGTCATGAGGGTAAGACATAGGCAGGAAAATTGGACATGGGTTAAGCTGATATGAGATTTGGGGCCCACCCCAAAATGGGTAAAAAAGAACCTAACAATTGCTGGTCAAGATAAGGACAGTCTGCAAAATGATAAGCGAGGGCAGACTGATATGAAGCCCATGGGGGATGAGGCATGCTAACACCATCATTTAACTGGGAGGCGAGTTGTTTGGCATGGACCCAAATGTCAGAGGGAGGGAGGAAGAACCAAATAGGGTTGGGAAGAATGTTCATGCAGAAAGGAAGGACATAGGGCATAAGAAATAGGGGCAAGGGAATAAAACATCACATATCTGAGAGATAAAGACAAAAAAAAAACTGGAAGGCTGAACTGAATTTCAGGAAAAGTATGGGAAGGCACGGCAAATTCAGGAGGTGGAAACAGGCAATGGAAGTCCTCATCAGTTTGAATAGGTTTAATATATTCAGGGGGAAATGTTAAGAGTTAGAGGTTGACCCATGTAACGTTCAATCTCCTGTTGGGTTGCCTGCACCTGAGGCCTGAGATAAAGTGCATGTCGAAATTGAGACACCCAAAGTGGTGACATTAACTTCAGAATTCAAGAGTCGACAAAACTGTGAATGTATAAAAAAGAAAAGGTGACTATAATGAGTTAGTTACGACAATTCGAAAGAAAACTGGGTAGTTTATCAAGTATAACCACTTCAAAAAGAAACTGTATCTCAAACTGTCAAAAAAAGAAACATGTCCGAACACAAGTGCTGCCAAACAAGAAGTTATAGTTCGGTAGAGGTGCATAGAGGGAGTCACATGCATCACGTGAATATACTATGCGCCTATTGATGGAGAGGTGATGCATGATGATTTACACGAGACACATGTTGGAATCACTTGATTCCAATAGGGGGGAATATACTCATGGTAACTTCCATGCCACAAGGAAACATATATATACTCATGGTAACTTCTATGCCACAAGGAAACATATATATAAGGAAACCAATAACCTGCCCCTCAGCCCAGTCCCACTTTCTGCACCATCGTTGCCAAACTCACCTAACGCTCTCGTAATCGACACCTCCCCTGACCATGACCTACCCGACAAACTTTTCCGCGCTCTCCACCCACCTAACAGAGAACTTCACACCGTCAATACCACACCAGAACTTGAACCTACCCCCCAGTAAAACCCTGGCAAACATAAGAAGAATCCATAAATAATTTAAACTATAATCCACCCCCAGCACCAGACTTCACTTTGCCCTTCCAACTTACTTCTTCTTGCTAACCGGGCACTGGTAACAGATTGGTTTTCTCGGGGTACTCCCCCCCCCCCCTTCCACACACATCAAAATTATTGGCATAGGATTTAGAGATCCCTGCCGCCCTGATGGACCATCTGTCCTATATCGCCCATTTACGTTTTTAATTACTTTTTTTTTTTAGTTTACACAGCTTGTTTGTATTAATTTCCTGTTCTTCAATTTAAGGCCATACTTCTAGTCCACACACGGGGTGAAGGAGGATTGCTTAATCTTTGAGCACCCCTGATTATTAATTATTTCTTCTGAAATAATTAATTTTAATTCAAAATAAATGCCAGAAATATATAATATATATAATCCATGCCACAAGGAAACATAAACATACTCATGGTAACTTGTGTGCCACAGTGAATTATTTTCAACTGAAGAATGCAGAAGAAATATAACTTGTAGACTAGCAACTTAGTTTACTTCATCTATAATAATTAGAAGTAAAGATTGAGCTGTTGCATAAAATGCTTTGTATTATTTACACATAATCATGAAAATATACTTCCCAGTAACTTTTCAACTCTGGTCTCTAAGTTATTGTAACTTCTATATTATCTTGCTCAAAAACATTATATAATCTCTAAGATATTGTACATTGTCTGAATTATCTTTATAAAGAATTCTACATTTTGTATTTTTTTTTACAGGAAACATGTTCTATATGATCTGTACTTCAATAATCTATACTATATGTATTTATAATCTCCTTATAGTATATTATTAATTTTGCAAAATATTAATTAAATTAACACCTATAGTAAACTAATTGATACTGATGGTTAATCACACTTTATCAGAATGATGCTCCAAGCACACTGGTTTTTCTAGGAACTACTTTCTCTATTACAATTAGTGGTCAATCTGATAAATAGCATTATTATACAATATTGCCCAACATTGCACTTTATATTGTGACAAGCTTGAGGAAGGAATGAAGAAGTTCATATTGGACAATACATATTGACAGACGTTAAACAGACCTTCCAGTGTACATTGGCTTCACTTTTAACTCTCATCAGCACATCTTTGAAAAATTATGTTGTGGAACAACTGGGATCCAACCGGACTTCAGCACAAAATTACCATTATAGTAAACTCTGGATTGAAATTCCAACAACCAGTTGCATTACAACTTTTATTATGGCTAGCATGCGATGTGAACAAACTAAAAATATATGTATTCTAGAATAAATCTGTTGACAAATTAAGAAATTACATAATTACTTTGTTCCTCAGTATACAAATAAGTAGCATTAAACCATTCCTTATACAAACAGTGTACCAAAAAATGTTTTACTATACTCATATATTCAAGGTATTATTCAGCAATATATGATAAGATTACCACAATACTGCAAAATACAACACAAAGAAAACTGAAAGTGTATGTTGTGAGTCACCTTGGGTCCAACCAGGCCCCAACACAATTATATCCTTAGACTAGGCTATGGATTAAAAATCCAATAAGCAGATTATTTACAACAATTATCAAACAAGGTTTCCATAAAATAGGGCATTATTAGCAGTCATTATAGATAACTCCTGTTGAGGAATGAAATGCACATACATGCTTACCACAATGATGTTATAAGCAAACAGACCAGATGATACTGTACTACTTTGATGTATTATCCTCTACAATAACCTATATAGTGAAATAAATGTTTAGAAATTTGTTTCATATACTATAGGACAAACTGCATGTATAGTGATGGTCAATGATAGTATGGGGTCTGCATCGACTCAAGACGAATATTAGATTATAGCTACGTAGTCTTTCTGCCTGTTTTGAAAACAATGGTGTCATACTGATCCATGTTTTCTGCTTAACAATTACATTATTTGATATAAATTTGTAATGATTATGTTAACAGATATACAAATGAGAAAGTTGTCGGGGTCCACATAGACCCCAGATGTGCTGATGAGGGTTAAGTAGAATGAAGGCACAAGAGTTGACTGAAGCTACTTAGGGCTTGACTACTATGTGATCAAATGGGATTGCTACGATTCCATATTCTTTAGTCATTTTTCTCACGAAAATAGCAAATGAATACAAGTTGTGGAAGATGATGAACTTAACTTGCGAGTCTTTGTCAATTTCAAACCTTTTTTTATACCTTGCTGATGATACAAGGAAATATGCCTAGCTTTATTACAATGGTTTTTTGAGTATGAGGGTGTTACTCCAAATTTGCTTGGGGCATGGTTTTGGAACCTGGTGCTGTTCTAAATACTCTGTTGTGGACAATGAATAGACAGGTGTTAAACGTGTCACCAGTGGCAGCATCTACAGAAACATACCACTGTATTAGAATATGCAGATCATTTTTATAAAGTGTGATAAATCTTCTGTATTAAATATAATCTAAGTTCTTTTTACTTACCATGTTCCACACATATAGCAGGACATCAACAAAAGTATACAGTAGCCAAACACAGAATAACACAGGCTTCCAGGTAAGTTCTGGTCTAGTAATAGCCCAGCCCTTAGCAATTAGCAGTAATAACAGCATGAAGAGGCTCTATCAAAATTAAAAGGGTTTACAATGTTAGGGTATTCAAAAGAGTTCTTTTATCTATATTTTGGCCAGAGAGATACATGTACAAGTTACATATACATAAATACATGCTGCTATAAGGTTGGTTTTTTAAAAATTTTTAGAAAGTAATTATTTTCCTTTACTGAAAAAATATTTCCGATAAGTACTTACCTCCACTCTTATAATAGTTATTCTCATTCAGTGCTGCCATCTATACACAGTTATTTTGGCATGCCACAAAGCCTTGTAACTCCTACTTACCCCACTATCAACGTGGTTCCCTGCATCTTTACATGTAAATCATCATGCGACAATCTTCCACCAATAGGAGCCTGAAACATCCTCCTGATGAACGTGACTCCCTCTATTCAGTTCTACCTAATCATCACTTCAAGATTAGGCAGAAATTAAGCACTGGTTTTAAGTGGGGAGGAGAAGGGTGGGAAGTGTGAGTGGAAGTAAGTACCTATCAGAAATATATTTTCAGTGTAAGAAAATAATAACTTCCAATACGATACCTTACCTCTTCTTACATAATGGCTAAAATCCAACATTGTTATGGTGAAGAGACCAGTGCAAGGGATACAAATAAGCTTCCTTCGAAAGTGTCCAATGAACATCCATGGAGTGTGAACCCCTGTTGGGAGAGGAACATACATGAAAGATGGCACCCCTTCTATACAACATATAAAGTTTGCCCAGTATGGTAGTAGGTGTCACATAAACTTTCAGATATTTGGAGGACCACATCGAATGAATTACAGAAGAAAAAAATGGGTGGTTCTGACCCCACATCCCATTGAAATCACTGGAATTGTAGTCCAGGATAAAAATGAATGTGGGGTCCTCACCCAGAGATCAAATGGTGGGGAAAGCTAAAATGGATGTGTCTCTTGGTGTAAAATGGCTAGGGCACAACAGATCATACTTGGCAGGTCAAGTGCAGTCCAAAACCAAGCGGCATCGGTCATAAATAATCTGACCTGTGGTAGAAGACGGGTCCACACCATCTTCACCTCAAGTTGAGTAGAATGAAAGAAGAAAATTACCATACAAGTCCACTAAACAGGGTGCATGTGCACAAATCCACAATCAACACCAGTCATCTATAAACCTGACATCTGAATGACAGGTTGAAGGAATATGCCAATGTGGCAAATGGACTAGTTCCACTGTGTGCAACATCTACCAAAGGGACAACATTTGCTCCACACAACATCTTCTCAAAATAGGACCGCACAAAAGCTGGAGTGCATGAACTCGCAACATCAACTCCTGGGACCCACTGCAGGGAGGTGTTGTGCACGAGTGGAGGATCTATGCCATCTACACCAGCAGAACACCACTACTCTACTCTCTACTGAATGAAAGCAAACACATTCAGGAGGTTACCTCTGCCAGTGCCTAGGAACAGGAAAGTGGCAAGGACTCTCATACTCCACTAGAAGAAATTAGGGGAGAAATGCAGTGAATAGTCTGGAGGAATGCTGACAACAGAGACAGTGCAATGGGTGACCACAAAAACTCTATTTTGAAAAGCAGACCACCTTTGATTTGTTCAATCAAAGGGATTGCAGCAATCCCCCTTCTGCTTTACCCATGAAAGTCCATGGGTTAATATGATCTGGAATGGGCATGTGGATGTAACAAATTATTGTGAGAAAAACCTACTAGCAATCTTGTATCTACTATCTATACAGTGTGCATTATTGGCCATGGGTATACATTGAGATTGGTGGAATGAGCATCCACCCAAAGACAATTTCGGTGAGACGTCCCACACAACCCTTGCCAAGTTACCCCACACAACATCATTTTCTAGGGCCCAACCTCAATGAGGTGGAGCATACAAAGTAGTCTGTGCAACATCATCCTCCAAATAAGACTGCATAGAGGTTAGAGCACATGTATTACCAGCAGAATGTTTCGAGTAACCACAGTACGTAGAATGATCAAAGCTGGGACTGCACAACATCAACCTCTGGGACCCACTGTACAGAGGTGGAGTGACTGAGTCACTAGGCAGCAGATAATATACCCCTGCATGACTTGTGGTTGGCCATACAATGTGGATTTTTGAAATGAATAGAGAAATAGCATACCTGGACGGGCAACACTTGCCACAGAGTGGGATCCTAGATCTAAAAGGGACATGCCATTGTAAGCAAAAGTAATATATAGAAAAGGATAATTAAATGAAAAAGAAACAGCCACCTGATGAAGGTAGTGGGAGATCAAATGTATGAAGTGTTGCCAACATGCCCTAGTGAAGAATTTCCTCCAATGGACAACAATGGAGGAGCAAGCAGGACCCTCTCCATAATGTTATCCTTGTTCAATCACCAATAGAGATCTTTGAGAAGGGAAGGAGGATGATTAATTGGGGAGTCCAATGGATCCCAAGTAAGATTCCACTGGT
Organism: Limulus polyphemus; assembly: GCF_000517525.1. Lineage (NCBI taxonomy): Eukaryota > Metazoa > Arthropoda > Merostomata > Xiphosura > Limulidae > Limulus > Limulus polyphemus. The sequence goes on from NW_013666394.1 coordinate 144,475, forward strand.
TGCACAACATCCACTTAAGAGAATGTATTTGTGCGTGATCCAAGGGGATAAGAGCTTCCATGGAAGCCCAAGCCCCAAAAGTGATAGAACCTTGCATGCAGAAAGATAGGGAGAAGAAAGGGTGTAGAGAAGTGAAATCTCCCTCAAATGCAGACAAAGTGGAGAAGATTGGGTCAGACTGAGGTAAGTGTTGAAAAACACACCAAAGTGGACAAGATATTGGGTAGGAATCCAACCAACATGAGCTGCTTCTGTCAATAGCAGATGTGTTGAGAAGACACCAGTTTGGAAAAGCTAACAGAAACAAATCATTCATCTAATGGTGGAAGTGCAATATTTGAGCATGCACAAGTCGAGAAAAGGCTTTGACCACTCAACAAAACACATACAGTGCTGAAGCAAGCCTGAAAGGTAAACTGTGAAACTGGAATACAACCCTGTTGTGGACAAACTGAAGATAGCATCGAGACTGATGAGAAATGGGAATATGGAGGAAAAAATTCGGGACATCCACCTTGGTCATCCATAGACCAGGAAACAAAGACCATGGAAGGGTGAGAAAGTATTCCACGGTAAAGTGAGGTAGATCCAGAAAATGGTTGAGGTGGGACAGATCAATCAGAGGATACTAGTTCCCAGTCTTTTTAGGGAAAGACAAAAAGCTTGGGGAAGGCTGGCTGACAAGCTCAATAGCACACTGTGAGGGAAGTCTGAACAGCCTCAGATAGATGCTGACTGGTAGCAGGATCCCAATTAGAAGGATGTTGGGAAGGGAGACAAAGAAGGAGAGGAGAAGAAATGAAGAAAAAGTCTATCTAAAAAAAATCTGATCACCCACAGATCAGGAGTGAACTCCTGTCACGGTTGAACAAAATTGGAAATAAGCACCCCTAATGGGCTGGGAACCACCTGATAGTCACCAGAACTATTAGTGGCAAGGAGCATGACAGTAAGCCAAATGACAAACTGACATACCCCTGGAAGAAGGAACAGGCAAAGGATGGGAGGGTACAGAACAGGTAGAGAATATGGTATGGGAGCTGGTTGATACAAACAACCAGCCAACGAAAAAAAGAGTTGAGTGTTGCCTTTCAGATTCCACACGAAACTCCAAAGATTTAGGAATATATTCACAAACAGACCTTTGGAGATGTGGAGCCATCCTTAGGTCACAAAGATATGTGGAAGGTAGATGAACCAGAGACAAGACAGCATCCATACTAAGTAGATCCCAACAGTAAAGAAACCACATGTGAAGGGAAAGGGCAGAAGAGGATAATCACACCAATGTGGAGATAATGAGGGAATGTTTATCCTCCAAAAACCCCTTAGGGGAATGGTAGAGAGCCCCAGCAAGGTGTGTGTGGGAAAGATACCATAGGAGAGATGTAAGGGTAAGATGAAGTCAGAAAAACTGGACAAGATTATCAGGGACTGCCCCCCCCCGGACAAAAGTGACTCCAGTTTTTTCGAGTCAAGAGAAAGATGATTGGCCTGATTATAAGCCAATGCATAATGATCAAAGCCCATGATGGATTAGGTATGCTGGTTCCAGCACTCAATTGAGAAATGAAATGCTCAGCATGTACTCTGATATCAGGAGAAGGAGGGAAGACCAGGTAATTGGGCAATGGGGCAGGATAATATGAAACTGGGGAGAGAGAGATAAAATGTAACAAACCTGATAAATCATGTCCAAAAAGGATGAGGGAAGCCTGGCTGATTCCTCAGGAGTGTACGGCATAGGCAAGGAGGTGGAAAAAGGCTTTCAAAATCCTCCTTGTCATGAATAGATTCTCCAACTAAACATTGTCAAAAGAGGAGGGTTGACTCCTGTAAAGATAAATATCTCAACAAATGATGGCCAAAAAATCCTCAACCGAGACCCCTGACCTGAAGCCTGTGTAATGATACTCGAAGTAGTAGGAATAGAAGCTGAAGTAATAACACGAAATTCCGAACTCATTGACTGTGAACAAGTCAAAAAAGTTGAAAAAAATGACAAACCAAGGTAAGTTGATTTGGCCAAATACAACAGTGAAAAATTAGTAGAAATGGTAAAGCACTACTTTGCAAAAAGAAAATAAATTATCACATGAAATGAGCACATTTTCAAAATGTCTGTACTAGACAACTGCCTAAGGAGAAGTGATAGGTAGAATCAAATAGAGGGAGCCAAGTGCATCAGGAGTGTGTGTCGCACTCCCATTGGTGAAGAGTTGTCACAATGATTTACATGTGAAGATGCAGTGAATCAAGTTAATAATGGGATAAGTGGGAGTTTCAAGGCTTGTGGTATGCAAAAAATATTTTGCATATAGCTGGCAGCACTGAAGGAGACTAGGTATTATGTGAGACTGAGTAAGGTACCGGGTACTGTATAGGAAAACTAATTTCACATTTTACTAATATTTCTGTATGCATTTTAAGAAACATCTCTACCTACTGAGAGTTTTTACAGGATTCATAATAAGCCCATAAAGCTATTTGAAATTTAAAATATTTCACTTGACTATAAACTGGCGAAACAAAAGAAAAATTGTATAATCAAAATAAAACAATTTTTACACAAATAAATTATTTATGAGTGTTTTCCTAGATTAGTACAATAAATTAGAATGCATAACAGCTTTAAATTAATATTTGAAATATAACCTAAATTTGCAAAAATACCGGTCTTTCATTTTTGACAGAACATAAAAGCATGAATAAGTTTAAGTGTTAAGAAGACCTTCATTGTTTTTATAACTAATACTAGAGATCTTTTAATAAAAATGCTGTTTTCTTTAAATGTCACTTAGATTGCTTTTCATTACCTGAGCAAACAACCTGACAACCTCTCCTGCTATAGATAAAGCCTCTATCCCCATTCCATCAAATGCAAACTTGATCATGTGGATGAGCGTGGAGAAAAGAGATAACATCTGGAGAACAAGTGAAGCAGTGAAAAGCCTGGTGAGGTGATGGTGTTGACGAACAACAGCATACACTTGCAGTGGCACAAGTATCAGGTAAAGTGTGAAAAAACCCATATTCATTTCTGTTATATCCTGAAGCAAGCAAACAGCATCAAGCAACTCAAGACTGATAAATATTAATAAAACAACTTTTAAAATTAAAAATGAAATCCTTATGTTTGATAAGTTGTAAGAATAGTACATTTGTTACAAAAAAGTTTATAAAATGTACCCACAGAGGCTGGAAGTGGACATGAAAGAGAAAAATATTTCATGCTCATAAGATACTATATTTAGCACCAGGGGCGTACCTAAAATATTTGGCACCTGGAGCAGACCCTTCCTTTGGTACCCCCCTCATAAATAATTTTAAAATTTAAACACACATAAAAATATATTATGTTTGCAAGTAGATTTTTAAACAGTATGGTACTGTCATAAGCAAATTGGAAATAAGAAAAATGCAGGACATTAAAAATTCAGTGAACAGGTAATACCGCATTTTATTTTATACAAAAAAACAACGGAAATCTAGTCTCAATGCTAAGCCTATTATTCAAAGGTAAATAGAGAGGATTTACAGTCACTGCTTTTGAGCCTTAATTTCAGCAAATTGATCAATGACCTTATCAGAATTCACCTTCTTTGCATATTCATGTTCAATTGAAAGTAAAGCCAGATTTGTCAATCTTGTCTGACTCATGGTCGAGTGAAAGAAATTTTTTTTATCAATTTCAAAAAACATCTTTCACATGAAGCAATAGACACACAGACAATCAAAAAGAATTTGAAGCACAGTGATAAGCTTGGCAGAGATCCGCAAAATCCCATTTCACAATAAACTCCAGAAACTGTAATGCTGTCCATTTCTTTGCCTCTGCAAGGCTGATTTTGGCAGCTTCCAAGTGCCTCCGAAGTTGTCCAATTTCCACACTGATATCTTCATCAGAGAATTCATTGAAAATCTGTGTCAAACTGGGTATATATTTCCAAAGTTCTTCTTCTGTTGCAACACAGTGTTTGGTATTATCTCATGAGCATGAGATAATAAGTTATGTAGTCGATATATCTTGTGAGCATGAGATGATAAATTGTGTATTCAATATATCTCATGAGCATGAGATAATAAGTTGTGTATTTGACATATTTCATGAGCATGAGATAATAAGTTGTGTAATCGATATATCTTGTGAGCATGAGATAATAAGTTGTGTAGTCGATATATCTCATGAGCATGAGATAATAAGTTGTGTATTTGATATATCTCATGAGCATGAGATAATAAGTTGTGTAGTCGATATGTCTTGTGAGCATGAGATGATAAATTGTGTATTCAATATATCTTGTGAGCATGAGATAATAAGTTGTGTATTTGACATATTTCATGAGCATGAGATAATAAGTTGTGTATTTGATGTATCTCGTAAGCATCAGATAATAAAATGTGTGCAAAAGATAATTTGTGGTGCACACAATATAATATTTTTCTCCTGTATGTTCCTTCCTGGGCTCTGTATAATAAACCAAATGCTTTCAAGAAAGAAATATTAATATACAAGTTGGATGCTCATTTATTTCAATAACATGCAACTTTTTTTTGGTAGTTTAAAACATTTGGTAATCAATATAAACTACATTACACCCCTTAGCATGTATAAGCTATGAAACTGTCAAGATCTAAAAGACATATGATAGCAAACCTGTTGATCAAAAGAGAATTGGTATTCAAGTGGATTTCTGTTTGAAATGAAAGGGTTTCCATTAACAAGCCACACATCATATTCCATAGCAGCTCTACTGTCTTGCGTTGATTCTCTCCAATCGCAGACATTTGGCGTTCTGTGACAAGCCACAAGGCTAACATACCAAAACCTATGAAAGTTGGTCATAAAAAAATATGTACAGACAATAAAGTAACTCCAGTATCATTACTACTTGTGTATAGAGATGAGCAATTAACTCAATTACGTTTGATTAATATCATTAACATAATCAACTAGTGTTTCTGATTATTACTGTTTACAATTAAATCGATTAATGTCATGAACATAATCAAGTAACTGAAATTAGTGCTATCAATTATTACTGTTTTTGATTATTCCAACTATTCAGTAATCTAAATATTGCCATTATGATTTTTAATTATTATTTTTGATTAATTCAAGTATGTTCATGTTAATCTATCAGTGTCACAACTCACAAAAATAATCCTCTAACTGAAATTAGGGCTTTCAATTATTATTATGTTTGAGTATTCCAACTATCCAAGTAAGTGAAATTAGTGTCATTATTTTTTTGTTCTTAAGCACAAAGTCACACTTAATGTGTACTGTTATATGTTGTTTTTAGTCAACTCATTGCAATAATGAATATTTTTTTAAATCCTCTCATGAGAATAATCAATTAGTTGAATTAAATCAGATAACAAGCTTGATGATTAATTGATTAGCTAATTTCACTTGTTGCTAAGCTCTACTAACAAATATACATATAAAAAAAAAATTTCCAGCACTTTCATCTAACACCAGAAAACACAGAACAATGAAGAAATGAAGAAACTTAAACAGTTAATTTTGATAACCTGCAATAAAATCTCCACAAATTAAATTTATATCACAGTTTTTAAAAAATTAAGAGCTGCTTTATAAATGAAGCTATCACAAGGTATGAAATACTTCACATGTAAAGAAATACAAGTGTAAACTAACTTTCTAATTCTACAAGCTGTAAATTAAAAAATTATATTATTAATTAAATAGGACTCTAATGGCCTTTTAAATGCATTTTTTCTAAACTATTTGAGCAACAAATAGTTTGTGGATCCATGACTTTATTGTTTATAGGATACCTAATGTAAAAGTAAACAAAATTACTATCAATAATACAATTAACCTCATCAGTTACTGTTGGAGTCCCTTATGTAACATGGAAAATGATATATCTTACCCAATTGTTTTGGCCAGTTTTTTAAACCATTATAACAGGTAAAAACTTAAAATTAACATAACATGCACTCAACAAGGGACCATTTTGTCATTCAGAGCTGTCCTTGTTCATCCACTATTAAGAAAAATAAAAACTTAAGCCCACTCTTTAAACTCTTGTTAAGTGCTTCCCTCCACTACTGTCAACATAATCACATTCCATATGCCAAACACCCTTTCAGAAAAACAAGTGTTTCAACTGGAGCCTAACCGGTTCTTTCTAAACTTTAAACTTGTGTAGTATCTTTACAGGCCTTTATCCAATCGATTCCCTACATAATCTTGTAAACTTCAATAAGAACATCTCTCACACTTCTTTTTACAAAAGAGGTTAAGAGATCTTAACCTATCTCTAAAATAATCTTTCCAGCCTCAGAGTTATCCTAGGAGCCCTTTCCAATAAGTCATTATCTTTTCTTAGATAAGGAGACCCAAATAACACTGTATTCCAAGTGACGCCTTCCTAGCAATTTATATATCGAGAGAAATTGTAATAAATGTCTACAAATACATCCTAAAATTCTTTCAGCATTACTACTAGCAATATATAGCAATGCCTAATAATTTGACAGACTAATTCACCAACATGCCATGATCCTTTTCTTCAATTACACTATTAAGTGCATCCTCATATATACTACATATGGGATCCAAATTATGGTAACCCAAATGCATTACCTTGCTCTTATTATACTGAGTAACAATTTAATCAGTATGTGGGTGAAATGAGTAGTGAATAGTACACAAACATTTCAGTAATTTTAGGTTTAAATAGCCATTTAGTTAAAAGGAATAGATGAATTAATCCAGAATTTCTCTCCAGAGATTTTTCACATTAATATAAAACTCCTAAATTCCATTTGCAAGCCTTTTTTTTTTTTGCATAGGTCTTACATTTCTGTAAATTTATTTATGAACTTACAATCATATAGGGACTCATGAATATAGTATAATAGTATCAAGTGAAACATACAGTAAACTCCAAAATGAAACAGCTTTCAATGTCTTTTGGATAAGGAAATTTTATTGTCTATATTTTCCAATTACTTCAACTCTAGTTTACAGCTGTATATTCTTTTGAGAAATACTTTATAATAAATTAGCAAATAAGGAAAAAGTTATTTTCAAACAAGTATATCATAAAATATTTAAGTTTCATGATCCTCTTACCCACAGCATTTTGTTTTTGTAAATTGAAAGAACATTGATATAAGCATAATACTTTTTAGTGAGATAAATATCAAAGTACCAGCTGAAATAAAATAAAACTATCTGACCTGATGAGGCATTGAATACAGAGCTTTCATACAGTAATGATCATTATATGAATTAAATAAATTATCAGGATTAAATGCTGCACACATTATTCTCTGTCTTAACAACAATAAAATATTAAAAGCACAAGATGATCTAAAACAGCAGTACATGAGATTTCTCATATACTGTATAAACTAACTGTGCAGTTTTAAATATAACTATTTGTGATACAGATCTTTGGCTAAGGCAAACCTACAACTCTGGTAGGGTTATAAATTTCTGGAATGGTTTGTCTTATTGCTGTTTGGATGTGAAATGCTATATCTAGCTGGGGGAGGTAATATTAGTGTTGTTCATTATTTAAAAATACCACAATTCTTAATCCTGTGAAATTATTCAAAGAAACTTGGATCATAGAGAAACTTGATCACTCATTTGTTGTAGCTCATTGTAAAAAACTTGCAGAATTTTTCGAAACACAATAAAGTGTTAACAGATGCAACTTTTCTGAGAGCAAACTTATGAATCAAACTAAGTCAAAAGTATCTAAAGTGGCCATTAAAAAATACTGTGAATTTCATATTTTGGATATATATATATATATATATATCTTCAGAATTTTTTTGAATCCATGTTTCCACAAAAATTAAATTAGTGAAAACAACAATTAAAAAACTTTTCTTGGATAGTATCTGTGCTCACTGTTAGTCACTATCATTATCTCCTTTGACTAAAAATACATAGTTATATACATATAATTTAAGAAACAAGGGATTTATTGGTCCATCTAGGCCATTCCATCAATCAAACTAAACTTTAAACTAAAAATAAAACACTCAAAGTCAACCCTTATCATTAAAATATTTATCAAGTTTTCCATTAAACTCCCTTAAATTAAATGCATCCACAACATCTGAAGACAACCCATTCCAAAGGCCAATATACCTCTAACTTCATTTTTTTAACTTAATCAATAAAAAGTTTTCTTACCATAAGCAAATACTATAAGAAATTTATTTCAAAATGACTTCTTGCATAAAATTAGACAAATGAAAAGATAGGAGTTTGAGAAATTAATATCTTAAAATTTAAAAAACATTGTTCTTCTAAAGCCAAAACACTTCAAACACCAATCTAAGAAAATCACAAATATTTTGCCTTTGCAACCATACCAATTTTGCTTATGTTTGACAAGCCCACTAACAATATACATTAGTTATGAGACCAGATATCTTACACAATAATACCTTTTGAGAAAGTGGACAGATATCCATTGTGGGTTGCACATAGCTGAGCCAATTGTTTGTCATATTCAGATTTATGTAGCTTTATCCAGGATACGGTCACTTGATCAGTTAAAAATTCATGTCACTGAAGGTGCAAATATGGAAAATGTTGTTTACAGGAAGATTTGCAATGAACTTTTTTTTTTCCAGTATGAATTTGATAGTACTTAGTTTTAACCCATGGTTTGAAATACCACAATTCTATATATTTTGTCAAGTTTTGACACATTCTACTAGCACAATAATATAATCTTGGAAAACAGATGTCTGTTTGTGCATTGTGTATGAATATAAAGAAAAAAATATGCAAAAACAAATATATGTATAAGTGTAAAGCCTACTAAAAGCAACTCTTATAGATGGATTTTAATTTCTGTGTGCATGTGTCATAATTTTTCCATTTAATGCTTTAGCAACAAAATGATTTTTTAAAAGCCAATTTTTAGGATATTGTTTATGTTGTTTTATGCTAATATGAAAATGCTACACTTATATTCTAATGAAAATTTACATACAATAAGCATGTCTGAACATGCTTTGTTTTTATTTCAGTGTCAAATAGAATTCTGTTAACAACTGCAAAACATAAATAATTAAGTCACATGTTTAAAGAAGAGGTATTATAAAGTCATTTTGCTGTTAACAAGTGGATAAACAGGGATTATGAATCAAAACTTTTGAAAGTGGCCTCTGGTGAGTATTCATAGTATAGCTCAGTGGCCAAACAATTAATTTTGTGTGGTTTGACGAGCATGTGAATTGAGTGTATTTTGTCAAATTTCGACGTGTTCTACTATTCCAATAATAAACTTAAAATCTTACTTTCAAGGTTTTTAATATTTTATGCAATTTTCAGAAAAAAATAATCTTGAATGAATGAATAAGATTTAATTAAGTTAAGCTTTAATAACTTAAATCTAGATGACTAACAAGTTATTTTGATAAGTTACATGTATAATTCTAAGTTTATTCTTTTTCAATTACACAAATCACTGTAATTTGTAAATTATAATAAACACCAAAGAACTTGTGTAACAAGACAAAGACTGACCAGTTTATTTAAGTTTGTGAAGTCTAATAAAGATAAAAGTTATGATGAATATTTACCTTGGTTGATTGCTGTTCTGAACTGCATAAGTGAGTTGATGACCTGGGACCACACGTTCTGCAACATCTTCTTCCTCACATAGCTTGTCCTTGGGGCACGGAATATGGCGTAGAAAATCTTCAGACCCAACATCATTACATTCACTGTCATATGCAATTGTATTAATCTTTTGAAACATCTTTTGGCATGCTTCAGTTTTATTGGACAGGCTCCTATTTCCATAATACTCTATAAAAAATTGTTTATCGACTACCACAAGTGTTGCATAGCTATTGCCAGAATAGTTCGAAGCATTATTAATACCAGTTGATATATTTCCATAAATGTAACCTAATGAGTTAGCACGATCGTGAAGATTAGTTTTCTGAAACCCAAACTTAGAAAGGAAATGAAAAAAGTTGTTCGTGTCCCATGTTCCTTTCACACGTAAGAAATCAGCACGAGAGAAGACAACTAACAAAACTAGACACTCGATAAGTCTCATCATTTAAATAAAAAGTAATCGTAGATAAATACCAGTAGTAGTTTAAAATAGCTAAATAAAACTAAATACAGATGTTAATTAGGCAGATATAAAACATAGTTCACGTAGAGTCTACACATTTAGTTAAAGTTTTACTGATTATTAGTATTACATAAGACTTTCTGCATTTACCAGATTTTCACCGCATAGTCAAACTATTGCCAACTCCATCTCGCGGAAAACATAGTATGAACGCATTAAGTAAAGCAATATTAAATATTTTCCAGTTTCAGTAAATAAGGGTGATAACCACACAGATTTTTGCATTTATTTATAGTCGTACTATTAATCATATTAGACTAATAGTCAAACTGTTCGAAAAATCAACATCACTACTCCTATTTATATACTGATAGTTAATAGTTTTTAAGTAATCGAGCTACATTCTCGTTCTTGTCGATTTTTTACAATTGTTAGCTGTTAAGCGTAAATGGGATATCTGTGTTATGCCTACCATAGGTATTGAAAACAGGCTTTTAGTGTTATAACCCAGCAAACTTGCAACTGTGCCAATGATGGACTTCTCTTGAACTAAATATAACTAAAGTTATGGTTACGTTTTCTATTTTCAGGGAGACATAGATGATTACGTAATATCTCTTGTAAATGGTATTAATTTCTAATTACCGATTTAAAGAATGAAACAGGTTTTTCAACCACATAAAAAAGAGATAAGTGATAACTGAACTTTTTTTTTCTCACAACAACAAAATATCTCATTTTATAAAGTATTATATAGAATTTAGAATAAAAATATGAATAATCTAGAAACATTAGTTCTCGACTAAGTTAAAAATAAACTTAATAATGAAACTAATACTTATTTTAAATTTAAATTTTGTATATGGCATACAATATGCATACTTATTTCAATAGAATATATAAATCTGCTGTTTCCTTACAACCGTATAAATATTCTTTTAGTATTACTTTAAATTTGATTGTATCATTTTTATTTTTTAAATTTATTAATAAACCATTACAAAGTTTTGGAGGTAAATAATAATAATGTTTTCGCATTATCTGATTTTTAAGTACAGGAACTAAGTACCATAATCCTTGCATTCTACTTAAATAAGCACCAATTTTAGCCTGTACATAATATTTTTTATTGTTTTACAAATATTAATAATTTATAAGCGTACAAATATTTCAAACAAAATATTCAGTAAAATTTACTTGTTAAATTTGCGCCATGTTTGTTTTTATTTGAGATATGTTTTTTATTTTATAATCTTATTTTGCCAAGATACTATTAATTGAAATGGGTTGATTATGTTTGTCCTAACTCAAAATTCCACACTGTAATACGTTGTGTCAATGAAAGTTCAATTGTTATAAATATTTTCAATCTAGAAATACTGTATGTTTAAATAACAAATCTTATATAACATAAATCTTACTTTTACCTACTAAACCTTTCACATACTATTTACAACTTAAGTTATCATCAATGTCTAAATCTAAGTATTGTTGCGTCAGCAAGGTCACGTGACTAGTGTCACGCCACTTCTTTCTTGAACCTTCTAGATTGGGGGTAGGCTGGTATATATAGGATGGTGACAGCGTGGCTGGACATTGGGTAGGTAGTGAGTAATTGATCTGCAGTCAGGGAGTATTGTTGAAGCTAACGTTCGTTATAGCGTTTGTTTTAGCGCGAATTTTGAAATTAAGTGTATCGTAATGTTATATTCGGAAAGAATAAACCAGTTTTATTAAGTAAGGACTTGTGTCGCTAAAGTTTCGTCGGAACGAAGTTACGGAAAATTAATTAACAAACGGAGACGTAACAGTATCTTATAATAAAATCTTATACAACATAAAGCTTACTTTTATGTACCAAACCTTTCACATACTGTTCACAAATTCAGTTATTATGAATTGGCTATTATCCAAAAGTGTACGTTATTTGCACATCGTTTTTTGTATATATAGATAAAGATATCCCCGTTTTGTAGAAAACTTATTTTTCAATTTATGATATTGTTGCATCTCTGTTCATTTGTTAATTTCCGGTATAACTTCTCCCAGAGGAACTTCAGCAATACAAGTCCTTTCTTTAAATAAAACTAGTTTATTCTTTCTCAATACAACTTTGCAATACACATAATTTCCACAGTCACTTTAACTTAAACACACGCTATAATTCACAACGATTCATGCAATTACTTACTGTCACTACCGCTCACTTGACTCAATTATCTGTCTCTATATCTCTCTTCAATCTGTTATCATCTCCGCTTTATTTGCTGGGCTTATATATTAAAATAGAGGGCGCCTGGAAAAGACTAGAGTTGCCAAGAAAAGGCATGTTCCTCCTAGAAACTCATGACATATTACCAGTGTCACGTGACTTCCGCTGACGTAAGAATATCATTGTTTTTGAAGTATTAATATATAATTTTTTCAACAAACCAATTAACTGCTATTCATAAATCACAATTGATGATATTTTGAATTAACTCTAAAGAATTAGAACTCAAAGCCAAAATTGTATCATAGCAAATGCATTAACTTTGCTTTTAGTTTTAAACCGTTTTTTGCTTGTTTGTTGTAGTACAGGTAGAACAAGATGGGGAAGGAAAACTATCAGGTGCAACCAGAAGGCCTGGTGAAGTTATTCCCCGAGGATGACTGAGGATTGTCGGAGAGGTAGGCGGGCTAGGGTGTCCAAGAGTGAATTGATAGGTCTTTATGACCCATATAGGTACTTCAACCAGAAAGCAGAACCTCGTCTCTGGTTGATTCCACCCACAGGACTAAAGAGGAGAAGTGCCAGTGGGACGAGCTTCACCAACATGGACTGTTTTCCCAGCAGGGGAGACAGCAGGGTCTCACTGACAGAACTGATACTTGCTGGTTTATCAAGAAGCCATTCTATGACGTGAAGCATGTAGCCAAGCCGAGGTCAAACCACAAAATACCCTTGTTGAATGAGTTTCACCTACAAGCACTGTTTCACCAATAGACATGATGGCGAGCCCTCATACAAGAGATCGACGATGGATGGGATAGTAGTAAGCTTCTCCATGAAAGGGGCATCCAGTTCTAACAAGATTGAGAGCAAGGTGTCATTATTGGACAGTATATGTGATAACGAGCACTCGTAAATGATAATCAGGTGCAAGTTGCAGAACTTCTCCATGAAAAGAAGTAAATAGCCACTGAGAGTTGGGTGAAAGAGGTCACTGGTGGATGGCAACCAAAAACAGCATGTGTATCTTCATCAGATAAGACAAGAAGCACTTGTCAATGACGGCAGCAATTGATGGAATAGAAAGGAATATCTCTATGAAGAGAGGCACTCGCTCACCCTGAGAGCTAAAAGTAAGGTACCATTGTTGGATGAATTTCATCAACACGAATTGTATCAGCAAATGGTGATGCAGCGAGTGCTCACAAGTAATGAGAGAGAAAGGTGGGGCAGGAAAGACCCTCTCTCAGAAGAAAGATTGAGTTGCTGAGCCACCGACAGGCTATAGTTGTAGGACCCATGGAAGAGATATTGTCTAATCATTCAGTGACCCCAACATTGAGAGCAGACATTTGATCTTTATAACTTGATGGCCTGTTGCATCTGAGATGAATTATGAACCTGTAGTGCGAGATATGTATCAAGAATATGTGTGCCCATGATAGAGGCAAAGCAGATTACGTTTCCAATCTTTAAGAGAACAGCAAAGGAAGACGTGGAATGATTCTTAAGAAGGTTCTGACAGTTGATTGCCTAGAACCATTGGTCTCAGAAGCAGGAAGTGCAATGCCTAATCCTGAGTCTAGATAATTCAGCACTCAGTAATGGTGGAGTAGATGGTTGACTGGGACTGTTGTGGCCAAGTTGCACTGATGTTTTGACTTGGTGGAGAACCAGGCTATCCACTGGGCTGAATTTAAGGATCATAAATAGAGGCTCTTCTAAGAATTTGGACACCTTCACTGATCATTTGGCCATTTATATGGGAACACATACTGTGCTCAGAGGGATGTCCATGTGAAACTATAAGGAATCACTTGGGGTATGAGATCTTCATACCCCTAGTGATGCCTTATAGTTTCACATGGACATCCCTCTAAGCATAGTATGTGTTCCCATGTAAATTAGGTGGTATCTGTGGTGATGAGATTTGAGGTGGAAAGGAGAAAACTGACAGAAGCCATTATAGTAGTCCCGAGTATGACTTGTCTGGTACTTCCTGTCAAGCTCGTCCTCTGCAAAGAATTTAGTTACACACGACTCTGCAAGGTATTGTGACACAAATAGGTTGGTACTCAGCTATCAGTCAGGGGTACTGAGATCCTTTTTTGATGTTTGTGTCACAGCAACTGCAACCAGTACCTTCCTCTGGCCATAAGTTTTAAAGTGAGGACCCAATCATTTGTCACTGTTGTGGGTTGCAGGAGTATTCCTAGACAAAGTGTCTGTATCTTATTGGGTAGTAAGATAGATAGATTCCTCCTTCCAAAAACAATTGCACAACAAGCAGGGGGGGGGGGTAAATGCAGCTGTTGCTCAAGCTCCAGAATACTAATAGAGCTTGAGTCAAGTCTTGTAATCGATTCTATGTATGTGCCTGAACAAATGCACAGTGAGGCAGTCGAGTTCCTAGTGGAGCTGCATAAACCATGGTGGATACTGCCATGTATCAGTCACTTAGAGTAAAATTGCCACTCTGGCAAATGGTGTCAGACCAGATGTGAATGGAGAGGCACGTATCTAACTGCACCTAGGCCACATGAATTGTAGGATGAAGATTGTAGTTGTGACCCTTGGGTATGGCAATAACATAGTTGTTGTGGATATTACAGAAGCTTTCTGGTGCCTTTGCCTGTGGAACAGGTGAATTGAGTTTTGGCAGGTAATCCATCCAGCTCTTGTCATAACCAAGCCAGGAACAGTGGGCCACTTATGTGTACTTTGTGGAAGGTACAACAATATAATTATGTATACAAGTGGTGTGCTGTGGCTTATTACAGACCAGATAGTGTGTCAGTGCCATGTATTGTGATTGTTGAACTAATGCATGAAACACACTGTCTTCTTGACCTACCCTCTGGATTCTGGCAAGTCAAACAGATGACAAGAATAGTGCCAAAGCTGCTTTCAGCACATGGGATGATATGTTTGAGTTATGAGTCATGCTCTTCAGCCTGTCTAATAGTACCACTACTTTTAAAGGTCAGTGGAGATTTTAAAGGGTTACAATGGGGAAAATGCCTGATAGATGTAGACAAAATTTATTATTTGACTTAATATTTGTGTCTGGTGTTATGTACTTGATCATGACTTTATAGTGGATAATAGTGCTTAAACCTGGGAAGTGTGCATTTATACGCACATCAGTAGAAATATTTGGTCATATCATTTGTAGAAAAAGTGTCTTGATTGATCTTGTAAAGACTGCAGCAGTTCAAGATTGGCTCCAACTCTTAATGTGATGAAAGCTCAAATTTTACTTTGGTTCATGGTCAATTTTTGCAATATTTCTGCACCAGTGTCTACTCTTACTAAAGCTTATGCATGTTCCAGGTAGACCTAGGAGTGTGAGCAGGCAGTCTTCTCCTCAGTCTAGTGGAAGCACTCATCCTGACTTATTCATGGCAGAATTGTGAGTTTCTTTTGGATACAAATGCCAGCAGTAGGATAGTAAAAGCAGTGCTGTCAAATTTGCAAAATGGAGTTAAATGAATGATCACATATACTAGCAGATACTCCATTATGAAGAAAGAACTGCTTGCAATTGTAGTATTCGTGAAGCACTACCACATTACCTGTACAGCTGGAAAGCCCACCGTCAGGGTGGATCATGCACATCTGAAGTGTCTAATGAACATTTAACAACTTTGGAAGGAATGATATCACACTGGATCACAATGTTGCAGGAGTATGACACAGTTATGTAGCATCATTTGAGAGTACTAAATGGAAATGCTGACAGACTATATCACCATACAGTGGGACCATTTCTATTCATTGAATGTCCTGATCTAGAAGACCAAGTTGAAAAACCCCATTTCTACTGTCATGACACAGATCCAGCCATTATTTGTTTTTACTGGTGATTGAATGCCAAAACTCACCTCTCGATAGCTCTGGGAAGAGCAATTAGGAGACCCAGAACTGCCACAGGTGCTCCGTGTTGTGTAACAAAATATGTGTATCTATACAGGTTGAGGAACTGAGTGCAGGCACACACAGTCTATGAAACTTGTATGAGACAGGTGCACATTGCATGTTAAAATGCTACTTTGGACCACTGAGACATGGGAATCAATCTGTGCTGCACCTAGTGGTCTCCCACCCCCTGAGAGAGCAAATTCTTCAAACCATGCATAATGTAAGGACTGAAGTTTATCAGGGTGTTATTGAAACTAGCGCTCGTGTCTGAAACTATTCTACTGGAAAGGTTTGAATCATAATATTCAGCACTGGTGACAGCACTGCAGTGTAAAGAATAAGGCAGCCTAGATAGGGCAAACTATAGTAAAAAATTGTTGGTCCTCTCTTCCACAAAATAACCCTGGATATTACTGCTCCCTCTTGGATACTGATAGAGCTAATTGATATATACTGATCGTCATTCATTACATCACCAAGTGGCCTGAAGCTTCTCCACTAGTTAACATTTTAGCACAGTACATCACTAATGTGTTGGTAAAACAATAGATAGCACATTTTAACACCCATGAATAGATTCACATGAATCAGGGAAATAACCTAACAGCTAGGTATTACCTTAGATCGTATGAAGTTGGTAAAAAACATGCAATTTAGTGTAGCACACCTACTCAGATGATTTGGTGGCATAGGTGATGCAGAATGTAAAATGTATGCTTGCAAAGTTTGCTAATCCCGGTGAAACTGATTGTGATGAACAATTGCTGTACCACACTACAGAATAGTGATTAGTATGGGTTGTTATTCTAACATCTTCATATTTGGGCAAGAAGTAACACACTCTGTAGAGGTGATGTTTAGCTCACCTCATAGCTCCATAGCACCATAATATCCAAAAGTCTATGTGCAGTGGTTGAAAATAACAATGGCAGATCCACGTGAGTTTTAAACTCAGGAACTAGGAAAAACAGTCATACAACAAAAAAGGTGCTGTGACAAGATTGTCAAGGAAAGGACCTTTCAGCATGAAGGTTGGGTATTGCAGTGATACGTGCTTCCAGCAAAGAAGTTGCTTGGCTCTGGTTAGATCGGTTCTCATTTAGTACTCGGACAAGTTAGCTCATTTATGTAAAATAACCAGCATTTAGAAGAAGTGTGAAAGTGTATCCAGTTCGTAAATAAGTTTTGACCATATATTACAATTGAATATCACATGTCATGGGTTGCCCAGAAATCAGAGTTCTAGGTCAATGAGTCTGAGTAAGAAAAGAGTGTTATGGAGCATATCAGATCAGCTGATAAGGAGAAGAAAGATGAAGGAGCTTACATGACTTTGTTCAACGAAGCAAATGAATTAGCACCTGAAGAAGAGCGGGGTAGTTCCACTGGTTGGCTAGATAACTGATGAAAACCTCCTGATTGTTATGACATCGAGTAACTACCAAACTACCTAAGATGTTCATTTAGTCATACCACTAATGACTGGCTTATAGATCCTTGCCTCTTGAGCTCCCAGATGCTGATGTGAGACACCATGTATGTATTATCAATTACTACTTTCGTATTAGTTAGGATAGTCCAGTAGGATAGACAATCATGTAATAAAAAATTGATGACTGAAAAGACTTAGCAACCCTTGCTTTCTGAGCCTTTGGGTAGTGATGTGAGATATGATGTTTACATTACAATGTAGAGTTGGCACTCGAGGAACAGCTAGAACAGTTATTTGTTCAAGAAACCAATAACTCAAAGAGTGTCGTGACTCTTTTTTTTCTGAGTACCTGAGTGATTTTCTGAGTACAAATCACGTTCCCTTATCAGAGTAGCAACAGTTATACCAAACAAGTAATGGGGTCCTTCATGGAAAACTCTACTGTAAACATAACTGTATATAGTTCCTTCAAATGCAGTGAATGAGTTGTATCCTCTATCACCCACAAGCACAAAAAGTGGATTAAATGGAATGGGCCTTGTTTTATTGAGATTGCTGTTATGTCAAGTAACATGAATGGATTGACTTGTGTGAAACAATACAATGTTCCAGTGTTCCATGGTTGGTGGCCATTCTGAACAATGATTGCCCATTTACTGTTGATTGTTATATTTAGCTGTGGTTGAACTGAAGGTGTATTGATGTTCAAGGTAGTGACAGAGCAAATACCAACTTTAGCACAAGGAAGTTTAGCTGTTAAATAAACACGACTATTTCCATTAAGTATATCATAAGTATTAAATTTAGTTATTTTCATAAACAATAGTTTATCACCGGTTTGTTTACAAAACTGTGTATTAATCATACATTGGGTGGTTCAGTTGTTGTGAAATGGTGTTTATTGTATTATTTCATCATGTTACTATAAAGTGCAAAGTTTTTCTCGTTGTTTCAATTTGTCATTATTGCATCATATTATCATGTATTGTGTAGAGCATTCTAGGCCTCTGTCAGTCTATAAATACGCTTACAAATGTAGTTCAATTAAGATAGACAATTATTCATAGCTCTAGATACAACTGTGGAAACCAACAGGTGTAACTTAAGAGAAATTATCACGAATTGTATTGTAACAACAGGGCAAAAAAGAACAATTTGCCTTGTGAATTTTTTTATAAATTAACCGAACCAACCTGTGAGAACTTTGATGAAAAGAGACGATTATTTAAAGCTTTGGATACAACTCTGGTGATTAACTGTATAATGAACACTTGTATATACGTTTGGCTTGTTTTAATATATAATCTTAAAATAAGTGAACGATGTGCTGTTTGTTTATTGTTGAAATTTATCACCAACAAATCACAGATACCTACTGTAAAGAATCCTGCCCATCCATATATAACAACCTGACATTGGCGAGTCAGCCATGATTATACAGTGGTAAGCAGTGGTAGAAGAAGACATAAACAACAGTGGAAATAGGCCTGTATACGCGCAGCTTAAGTGGTGGCAGAAATATTATAAAGGTCACAACCATGCTATATAACAATGCCAACTGACTTTGACAAGTGGATAGAGAAGGGCGAGTGACTTGGGCTCAAAGATATCGACCTACAAGAGCTTGTTAAACAACAACAAGACCTAGTGAGAAGAGCATCAAGATAGAACAGAAAATAAGAATACAAACTGAGAAAGAATAAAAGGAGAGACTGTAAACAGAGAGAAAAAAATAAGAGCACAGGAAGAGAAAGAAGGAAAGGAGAGATTGGAAATAGAGAGAGAAAAAGAATGACAGCACAAATTGAGAAAGAGGAGAAGGAAAGAGAGGAGAGACTGGAAATAGAGAGAATAAGAGAACAAATTGAAATTGCCAAGCTCACACAACAGCTGATTAAAAGCTGCCCAAATTTGATAAACAGAAAGACGACAAGGAGGCTTTCCTGGAGAGGTATGACAGATTTGCCCAAGAACTGAAACAAAGGTGACTGGACAGTCTGTCTCAGTTCCCTTCTCACAGGAAGAGGCCTACAAGTGTATATGGGCATGATGTCAGAAGATGCCATGGACTATGAGAACTTAAAAGTAGTCTTGTTGAAATGCTATGAACTTACTTTGGAAATATTTCTTAGAATGTTCAGAGAAGTCAAACTTGACACTGGAGAAGCTGTATTTCAGTTTGGGGCATGTCTAAGGCGATAATTCACAAGGTAGACTGACATGGCCAAGTATGAAGATAGTTTTGAAGGCTTGACAGATTTACTAATATGTGAACAGTTCATGATCACATGCTTCACTGAAATATCACTGATCCTAAAAGAGAGAGCACCAAAGGATGTGGATGAGATGATCAAGCTGGCAGAACAGTATATGGAAGCCCATGGAAACGTATAACTTTCAAGTCTAAGAATAACCAGTTAAAGTCAAAACAGGAGTGGCTGATCAGAAGCAGGATGCCACCAAAAGTGACAAGAAGTCAACAGGCAAACTTGGAAAACAAATGCTGTGCTTGTTATAAAATGGGGCACATTGCGAGAGGGTGCATGTATGTCACCAACAAACATCTGCAGAAATCTCAACATAAAGCAGCTATAGCTGCCTACAAAGATGGTTCTGGCGAGAAACAAGAAAAGGGTGACTGTCAGAAGAAACAGAATCAAGACAATTTATGTGGTTCACCACAAGAAGGAAGTCCTATCATCATTATTAAACAGTGCATGATTGATAGTCAGTTCAAATTAGCAAATAGGTCAACATTGCCAGTGGTAATAAAAGCATGTGAAAAACATTGAGAGGCGCCAACAAACCACAACATGCCAATAGGTGAAAGTTATATCGGGAATATGAAAGTGAAAGTCCTATGAGACACTGGGTGCAGCAGTGAGAACCAGTCTAATATTTGAGGGAACCATATGACAGGCAAGGTACATCTGTGTGTGTTGATTGATAGGAGAGTAAGAAAGTTATCTATAGCAAGAATAAAGGTGGACACTGTATGCCACAAGAGCTCAAGAGAAGATGAACAAGCAAGACATCTAGCCCCTGCAATACTCGTAAGGTGACATATCACGAATGTGGGTCTATGGAAACTAAATGAAGCACAGAAGAAAGACCCTTCACTGCAGAAACTTTGGAACAGTGCCTGGGAAAACATCGAGTACAAAATCAAGGTAAAGGGGCTTACAGAATAGTAGACCAGAAGGGAGTGCTGTATCAGATCTATCAAGGCAGTTGTACTTGGGAACTTAAACAGATCATAATAACAACAGAGTACGAGACTCAAGTGATGAAGTTGGCCCATGAGTCGATTGTGGAAGGACACCTAAGAGCAAAGAAGACAGCAGACGTAATCACTAGCAACTTCCATTGGTCGGGTCATTGGAGATGTGACCAGATTCTGCAGATCACGTGACATCTGCCAAAAGACAATACCTAGAAGGAAAGTAGCCAAGGTGTCACAGGGTGAGATGCCTCTCATAAAAGAACTGTTCAGCACAGTAGCTGTTGACTTGGTCATACCACTAGCACCTGTATTCGACAAGGGCAACTGGTACATGCTGACAGCAGTAGATTATGCAACATGTTACCCAGAAGCCATATCACTGCTGAGGATAGAGACAGAGAGAGTAGCAGAAGCCCTTCTGGAAGTGTTCTGCAGAGTAGGCTTTCCAAAAGAAGTCTTGTGTGAAAGAGATACTCATTTTACCTCAGAATTGATACAAGAGGTGTGCAGACTTATCAGTAATAAGCAGTTCCTTTACCACCCCATACAACCCCAGATCTAATAGACTTTATGAGACAGTCAACAGAATCTTAAAGAGTATGCTAAAGAAGATGTGCCAAGAGAGACCATGTGACTGGGTAGGTATCTGCAGGCAGTATTATTTGCTTACTGAGAAGTCCCGCAAGCGAGTATAGTATTTTTACCCTTTGAGTTAGTGTATGGAAGAACAGTACAAGGTACAATGCAGATATTGACAGAAATGTGGACATAAGAAGAGTCAGAAGTGAGGAACCCATAACAGTATGTGTTAGACCTCAGAAACCGACTGGAGGAGACCTATCAACTTGCTCGAGAGAGTTTGTATGCCACTCAAGGCAGCCAGAAGTACTTCTATGAAAAGAAGGCTAAGGATTGACGTTTCAAGGTAGAATGGAAGTTCTTTGTTCTGTTACCAACACACAACAACAAACTCACCCTGCAGTGAAAGGGACCTTTTAAAGTACAAGAAGTGGTCAAAAGAATGGAATATATGATGAAATTGGATGGGAATATCAAACTCTACTATGTCAATTTGTTTAAGATGTACTTTGAGAGGGAAGAAGACCTAAGGCATGCAGCTATTGAAGCACAGATGGACATTACAGGTGTGGCTGTCATAAATGCAGAACCTGCTGGGTGGAGACGAGATGTACAAGGACGTCAACATCAGTGATGAACTGACTGGTAAGCAGAAGATAGAGATACAAGATCTACTGTGCTAGTATGCAGATGTCTTCGCATATAGACCAGGCAAGACAGACCTTGTGCAACCCAAGATCGAGACCAAGACCACAAATCTAGTAAAGGTGAACCCCCACCAGATGCCTTATGCAATGAGAGACCAGATTAAGAAAGAAGTTGGGGAATGTTAGAAGCTGAAATCACTGAGCCTTCGAATTTAGTCCACTGTTCACTGAAGGTAATCATGAAAAAGAGGGATGGCTCAAAATGTTTCTGCATAGATTTCTGGAAGCTGAACCTCGTTACGAAGTTCGACTCTAGAGGCTATCATGGCGAAACTAGATGGGGCCAAATTATTTTCCAAGATCAACCTCAGTAAAGGTTATTGTCAAATTTCAATGGAGACAGAGTCTAAATAGAAGACAGCCTTTGTGACACCAGATGGATGGTACCAGTTCAAGAGGATGCTACTTGGGTTATTCAATTCAGCAGCAATATTCAACCACACCATGAGAAAGATGTTGCACAAAACCACCAACATTGAGCATTATATGGACGACATTATGACCCATACAGCCAGATAGGAAGACCACCACCTGAAGAAACACAGAGAGCTCTTTGGGCGAGTGAAGGCTTCAGGTCTAACCATCAGACCATCTAAGTGCTATATTGGTTATCCTTGCAGTACTTTGTTTGACATCAGGTGGATGACCAACAGAAAGCCATGGAAAAGGAGAAGCTAACCTGAATACAAAAGGCACCATCTCCGACAACCAAGCAGCAAGATAGATCTTTCCTGGGATTAGCAGGATACTACAGGAAGTTCATCCCAAACTACTCTGAAGTCACTACACCACTGAAGGACCTGACCAAGAAAGGCCAACCAAACAAGGTGAAATGAGAAAACTACAGTAAATGGCATTCCAGAAGTTGAAGAACTTGCTAGGAAGTTCGCCAATCCTTAGAATGCCAGATTTCAACAAACCATTCTTCATTCAGGATGATGCATCAGACGTTGGAATTGGAGCAATACTTCTACAAGAACATAAAGATAGACTATTTCCCATAATGGATTTCAGTAAAAAGTGGTTGAACAGTGAGAAGAACTACTTTGTTATTGAATGAGAGCATCTGGCTGTCATATTTGCCATCCAGAAATTCGAGAATTACCACTACGGGAAAGAGTTCATCATCTAAACAGAGCATCAGAGGTGCAAAATCGATAGTGTCAGGAATATTATTATTTTTTATTACTAATAGTCATCAATCTAATTAAAAACACATTAGGTGTAAAAAAAATGTATTGAGTGGGCAACTTAAAGGAATGAAATCAAAATTAGTGGCCAACCTTGTAGCTACACTTATAGCATTGATAAAAATTTTACAGCAAATATTCATTCATTAGTTAGTCAGGCCGCGTTTTGTGTTCAACTTGGTGGGTAAAACAAAATACGCGGCCGCACCTTTTTTTTACACCTAAGGTGTTTTTGATTAGATATCATGACATTTTGTCAATACACACCAACAAACCACTGCAAGTAAGAAAGTGACACTCGATAGTAATCCACATTAGCTTTAGGATTGCAACTATTACTTGAAACGAACCTTTGCTTTACAGGACCAACCAGATTCTTTAAATATATGGTGGTAGTTTTCGTCTCTAAAACAGTGTTAATAGCTTCTTTTATAGTAACACTATGAAATTTAGATTAACAGTTTCTTGTCATCACCCCATGCAATCGGTACAGCCGTATCAAGCATCATTATTAATGCTAATTGCTTAAGCAAATATCACATGACGCTAAACGCTCTTTAATTAGAATAATTTCATAAAATTTAGTAAATTTGTGCTGAAAAGTTGGCAAAGAATGATCAATAATGTCTACCCGTATGATTCTTTTGAAAACTAGAGCTAGAAACTACTAATCCAGTTTGCTTGGCCTAACCCTGTATCTGCACGTCCTTTCACCTTATAGTTTTGATGCTCTAAATCAGCTGTCTTTAATCCGAATGATAAAAATTACAATTTAATTACAAATTAATTTTACTATTTTTAAGTTTTAAACTTGCGTGCATGTGATTATATATGTAAGAGGTTTTACATACATCTATGGAACTTTATACAGTTATTTATAAGTGTTATAAAAAAAACGATGGACAATCACTGAGAGAGCAACCTGAAGGCAAGTTTGTAGTGAGAATATGGGAATTTGATCAGAATGTTAGAGCTCTGAGGTATGAAGTTAACTGTTATTACTGGCCTGTCAGACATTTTATGGTGACATAATGAGCCTCTTGGTTTTATAATTTAGCTTCAAGAAAGTTTCTGTTTTTACATGAAAAC
Source organism: Limulus polyphemus (assembly GCF_000517525.1). NCBI lineage: Eukaryota > Metazoa > Arthropoda > Merostomata > Xiphosura > Limulidae > Limulus > Limulus polyphemus. The sequence continues at coordinate 168,925 of NW_013666394.1, forward strand.
ATTTTGCAGGTAGCGGAGTTTAGAAGAGAAGGTGAGAGTAACATCTATGCTCTCACCACTTATGCAGGAAAACACAGTTCTATCTGTGTTTTATAACTTTTAGCCAGTAAAATTTCAGTCAGTTGGAAATGAGATGTTAGCGAGTGTAATCATCTGTGAAAAGTAAAATTCATAAACAGTATATCTAAGTATAACAGTTGTGAACGTGGTGCACCAAATGTTTCATCTGTTATGTGAACTATATGTGAACATGCAGGTTGAAATATTTCCAAAGAAAACGGTTTTCTGAATATGTCCTCAAAGTTTCTTATGGCAAGACCAGTTAGAATTTATGGAAATTCAGATTGTGCATGTAATGTAAGAGAAGAGATGTAACATCTTCATGTGACATGTATCTATTCTCCTCTGCGAGAGGTGACATAGGAAATAATGAATTTCAACAGTCAGAGAAAACAGATCATAATCTGAACAGTACTTGATTAACACTGGTCAATGGTGTGGACACTCTAGCTTCCCATTTCTATTCTACTGGACCTTGGTTCTGTTGGTTCAACGACCAGATGGTAGTGGAGATAATACTGCAGGGACTATCATCACGTTTATGAAGACCTTGGAGATCACAGCTGAGGTTTGGGTCAAGCTAGGGACCAGAGAATGCCTGCATCATTTGTGGTCTACAGATAGTAGGAATAACGTTCTACAGGCAGGTTAAGCATGAGCACATGTATGCCTGTGTACACAGAGTTTGACCACAGGTTTAATTTTGGTGTTTTTACTTTTTTCCGGATGAAGTATTTTTATAACTAGGAAATTACAATTTTAACTGATGTCTTTGACCAAATTTTTCTAACCTATTGGAGATCTTTTGGCCCCGAATTATCAATCCTAATTTTCCCTATTTAAGATAAAGTTTTCAACCCTTCTGGCTATCTTCATATTTTGAACTAGCCAGTTGGTGTTCCAAATTTTTCTGTGTTGCAGAAATCTATCACAATCACTGCGAAAAATGAAAGAAGCTAATTATGAGCCATTTGTGATAGATTCTTAAGATGTTTGGGGTTTCTTGTGTTGCCTACCACACCTGGATCTGGCCTTACTTTCCTGCAGCCAAAGCATATGGATGAAGATGTATTGCTCGATGGTGCAACTGATATGAGGGCGTCTGGGCCTACAACTGTGGGATTAGCTCTCCAGACATCATAACATCAGGGAATACCAGCCACCTCCTCGCCATTAGAAGTCCCGATCTTGGAGCCAGAGGATCCAAGGAAGGTGAGCCCTGATGATTGCAATATATCCAGTGTACCACCTATCCAGACAATTCTACTTATCCTGGAACCCATCCCATTTGAGGTTAAGGAGTGACCTAAGTCAAATAAGTCCATAAAAACCAGGCAAAGAAGTACCAGTGCCTCATTAAAGAACGTTTTGTAGAGAAGAAAAATAAGCATGGAAAGTGCACTCACCTCATTAATACAATCGCATCATTCATCCCTCTAAGATCTTCCCACAACTTGAACACCAGAGACGAGCTGTCAAAAGGGAAGGTCCCTCCATGGATTTGGCTTTTTTGTTCATGACCCCAGGGGTAACCATCCAAGTGGCAGCACCTCCATGTGTGATGCCAATCCCCACCATGTGTGCTCAGGTAGGGATAGAGAAGGTAATACTCTCCCACAACACAGATGAAAGAGCAACTCTTGCTTCAGTAGATCACAGCTAAAATGCCACTATCAAGAACACGTGGTCAGGTAGACAAAGACCTGTATGTTATACAATGATGAGAAAAAAACATTTACTGAAGCACAAAGAGCCACCAACACAGTTGGAGTTGGAAGTGCATCATCTCAAAGAGGATCTGGTACGAGCTTGTAAGGTTTTTGTGAGAGCTAGAGAGACTATTTACCAGACTACCATGGCACAAAGAAAACCTACAACTGTTTTGGAGGATTTGTTGTTGGAATTCCCTCAGGTGAGTAGTTCTATTTTCCCCTAAAATTGTAAATCTAGTGAATTTTTGTATATGTATATATATTTTTTTGTATGATTAATTTAGCATTTCAAAATTATTTTTACAGTGAATATATGCTTAGTTTTTTGTTTGTTTCATGTTAAGCACAAATCTATACAATGGGCTATTTGTATTGTACCCACAACAGGTACTGAAACCCGATTTTTAGCGCTATAAGCCTTCAGACGTACTGCTGTGCCATTGTGGAGCTATATGTTTAGGATCAAGGATTTTATATGCATTTTGACACACTTCAGGTTAATTTTTGCTGTGTGATTTCTGTAGGTATTTAATTATCTCTTTGTGATTCGTTCGTATATAGGATTTATTTTAAGGTGTTACTTTTAAATGATAGTTTTACAATCATTTGTTTGTATATATATATATTTAGATTGGAATTTTTGGTGTTTAGATATAGCTTGTGTAAGGTTTACGTTTAAGGGTATGTGTTTTGATGTGCATATAATATATATATCCTTCTGGAATTGCCATTAGCATTGTAAGCAAAATGGAATTAACTAGGGGTAGTAGTAATATTAGGGTTGTATTTGTCACGTGACTAACATATCTAAGAATGTTATATTGAGAATTGTGCAAAAAATATGGACTCAATGCAGAGGCAGTAACTCAGTTACTCATTAGTCGAATATTTTGATGCATTTATAGGATTAGATGTCAGATTGGGTAAAATGGCATTAATTAACTACACATAGATAATGATCTAACAATCAGTTCACAGACTTCTCCGATACAGTAAAGATGTAATCAGTGCCGAGCTAAAATATGTGTTAAAGGACAGGATCATAAAACCTCCAGAGAGTGCTTAGTAATTCCCAATGGTGATTGTCAGATAGAAGGAAGGCATGCCAAGATTTTGTATTGGCTTTAGACAGGTGAACATGGCAACTTGCACTAAGGCTTTTCCATGACCTTGAACAGATAACTGTCAGGATGTGTCGGAGGGAGCCCATTGGCTCAAAATTTTAGACTTGGTACACATATTCTGAAAACTTGAACTGGATTATGTGAATAGACCAAAAAATAAATTTGAAATTAGAGAGGGCTTGTATGAGTTTTCCATTATGCAATTCGGCCTGCCACTTTTGAGAGACTAATAGAGCTTATACTAAAGGGTCTGCAAAACCAGAGATACCTGGTCTATGTCAGTAACGTTTTGGTGTTTATTTGGACATTCGAGTCTGCAGTTGATAACCTGAAAAAGCAGGCTTGAAACGGAAATCAGTAAAATGTGTCCTCATATGTATGGAAGTGGAATTTCTTGACCATATTGTGAGTAGAGATGGAGTATACGTGGATCCTTCTAAAATAGCAGTGGTGAGAGACTGGCCTTAAAATGTGACAAAACGATGATTTGGTAGAATGGGCAATACAGAATATCAAGCAGATACTTTCCAACTTTGTTAATCCTGACCATAATGATTGGGATAAGCACTTGCCATATGTAATGCTGGTGTGCAGAACAACTGAGCATGGATCAACAGGTTATTTGCCAAACATTTTTATATTTGGGTTGAAAATTCTGTTCCCTGTAGACATGATCTATGATCTTCCTCCTAGAGTAGATGTCCTGCAATGTCCAGAAGAAAATGTGATGTAGTTAAGATCTGCATTTTCATGTCAAAACTAGGAAAGGCCATCATACAACAAAAGAAGGTAGTTAAAGAGAAAATGTATCTGCGTGGAAACTGGGTGTGGGGTACCTCACAAAAGTAGCTCAAGCAGGCTGGACAGGTTCTTATCTCATACTCTGACAGATAAAATCACTGACAAACGAATTACAACAGTCTAAATGTGCAGAGCATATTGCCAAGCTGCCTCCATACATTAACAATAAAGCTGTAGTGCACTGGATTCACCAGGAATCAAAGGACGAGGCTTACGAGTTATAGAATGATATGAATGATTTTGCATGTCAAATGAACTCAGCCAATAAGGAGAAAAGAGTGAGTATTTATCTGGATGTATGCAATGAGCCAGATGAGGAAGTACCAGAGTTAGATGTAGAAGATATAAGATTGGGACGAAAATCGCCTATACGCAGCTAGGGCAGTCATTTTTTAAAGGATGAATGACTGAAAGGAGGTAGTGTCACCTGCTTTCTGAGCCATAGGCTGGTATTTCATGGTACACTGTATACAGTACTTTGTGGGATTGTAATTTGACTGTTTTGAAGTTAGTATAGTTCTTGATTGCAAGATTAATGAGGCCAAAAGTTTTTTAAAAGAGGGAAATGAAGAATATTGGATGATAGCTGCTTGATGTCACACAGTTTAGGATGGCTGGTGCTAGTAGATGTAATGTCTAAAACACCAACAGTTTGCATGACTGAGGATAATGGCAAGATTTTTGAAAATGCAGTTCAAAGGATGTTGCGACCCTTGCTTTCAGAGCTATTGAGAGATTTTCGGTGGAAAAATATTGTGTTACAGTTATAAGAATTGTTATCTGATATAACTGAATGATAAGAGTTCTACACAGCACCCTACATGATCCTCACTATAACTCACAAATGAGCAGTGAGAAAGTTGTGTTCTTATGAGTGTGAATTGACATATACTGTAGTAACATAACGAATATTAGTCCTGATTGGCGATAATTTTGCTGAAAAGTCTTAGTTTGACTGTATTCTGCCAATTTATTTTGTGATGACAAAGTATAATGTGTTGAGTTACATGGCTTATAGATGGCACCACTTTATGCTAATGCAGCGATTCAGACGTAGCTTGAGAAAATATCCTACCTTGAGAACGCTTCCAAAGTACTTTATGTGGGGTTTGCATATGTTTATGGACGTTACAATACATTCACATTATTATTCCTGTTTGGGAAAAAGATTGTTTACATGTATTTTTACAATTGTGTCAAGTCGTTTACTTCCACAAACTCATTCAAGGAGAACAACTTCAGAATTACTTTGTAGTGAATATCTTGCCGAAACTTCTCTTATCTAAAACCAGTTTTAACTGATAACAACACATTTTAAAATAATCTATAGTTTACTACTTTAGATCAAAATCTCATCAATACAGTTTTAACGCTGTTTCTGTTTACAGTTGGAACTGTGTGTGCAGCCTCTATCATGAACCACGGTAGTGGTTCATAATAGGAATCGTCAATTATTTTTTTCCGCCGGCCCCCAGCAAAAACGGGTGCGAGTATTACAATCAAACCTGGGTAATATTACTAAACGGATCATGTTATATCTATACATTTAATAAGCTAAAAATAATAATTCTAATGTAAGCGATGCTATCACTATCCATTGAAGCTAGTTTGCTTACAAATATCTGGTGTTCCTTTAAGAAGCTTAAGTACAGGGTGAAACAGGAATTACCAGGCAATGATAGATGAACATTAGATGACTGTAACATGTAGTTACATGTACACTATACAATCGGTGTCTTTAGGGAACCATACCCTATATTATGTATGAAGTGAATGAATAAAAAAGAATACATATAACATCAAATTTTATTACACGCATTCATAGAATAATTATTTAAAAGACATGAAGGTTTATTTAAATCGATGTTTTAGACGCACGTGTTTTATTTGAAAAGACTGCTTTTCTACAGGTAAAATTTTATACAGGCTTATTGGGGGATGTGTCTTGTATGTTTAACTTGTTTATTATCCTTATTTGCAGGTTTTTGAAATCCCAATTTTTTATTTATCTTGTGTCTGAAACATTAAGCTTGTTTATTTATTTTTGTTGAGACTGTATTTTCATTCTAATCTAGCTATCTTGTTTCCGTATTGTTTTTAAGATCCCTATTCTCCTTTTAAAATTAATTTTCTAAAATAACATTGTATTATCCTTGTTAATTTTAACTGACTTTATATGCTATTTTTTACAATGTTATTAACTTTTCGAAATTTTGATTTTTTGATCACTAGCTCAATTCATAAACCTCCATTTAATTAACTTTATCTCTTTTTATTATTAAGTCCCTTTATATCTTGTGTTAGTCGATGTATCGTATTCAAAGTTCCATCTATTTCATTTCAAATATATTATGTTGTTTTACTAATTATCGCCCTTCAACTCAAACTGTCTCCATTTCCACAATATAAATCCAATTAAGGACGTTCTCTCAGTTTCTTAATTACGTTAATGTTGATAAGATATGAATTATTACTGGTTATATTTATAACGTTATATCACAGACGCAGTGACACATTAGTATTGAAGTTAGGCGTTTTGTTTTAGCTATTTATCTAATCACTCTTTTATATTAGCCACTGATGTGATCACATTTTGGGACAATGATAACTCCTCGCTATAATAAAACCGACGAATTAAGATTGATGTCTTTACAGGGAGAGCATGCATTGTTTGATGGTACATTTTCAAAACGATCCAAATTATATACATACTGTATATGCTTTGTTCACATATGTTGAAACGTTACTTGAAAAGCAAACTTATAAGAAACACACATCATAACTATAAACTGGGTTTGGATCTATTTAAATTTATTCATTTTGATACTTTCAAATGACACGATAGGCCCAGTTCCCCAACAATCCAAAGAAGTCTACTGTAGGTTATAACGATTGATGTTAAATACTTAATTTTTAAATGAACATCGTCTCTTGGGCTGTATTTTTAAAGTCTCAAAATTATAAACACTTCATAAAAAATGTAATGAAGTTAAACAAAATGAAAAACAATTCCTGTATCACAAATTTCATTTAGAAAATTTCTTGATCAGTTTTTGCACCTTTCGATTTTTGTGTGTGATCCCAATCCTAATTGGTAAATAAAGTTACCGAGGTTTTAATCTTTCCTTAATTTAAAATAAAAATATTTGAATTTTTTAAAAATTCTAATGCTTTTCTTCTTTACTTAGTTAGTATGATTGTGAACAGGATGTACTAGTACTTTATTTACATTAACCCCGTCGTTAGGCAAGAACAACGCTGGTCAAAAGGTGACTTGTATTTTCTTCTATAACCTTTCTACCTCAATGGGACAACGGTAAGCTTACGGACTTGCAATACTAAAATTTGGAGTTCGATTCCTTGCAGTGGACACAGCAAATAGCCCAATGTAGCTTTGCTCTGAAAACAAACAAACCCACGTGCTGTGCATACACAGCTTATACGGTATAACAGGTGAAAGAACAAGTTAAACATGCTATCTCTGACAACCAGGAATTTTGGGATTGTAAACCAAGTGTAGAGAAATCTAGAGCGAGGTCTAAAAGTCAGGATCTTCTTTGTTCTGGTCTTGTCTGACTTTTAAGAATTGCCATTGTCTCCAACTCCAACGGCTACTGAAATAGATCAGAACTCAAAGGCTTTACATGAACCATTTTCAAATTACTTTGGATCTCTCACGCTGATATGAATACATTTAATACAACAGCATACAATTGTCAGTTTGTGTAAAATTTAAATAAAATCCTATATCATCCCATTGTTTGAAGGCCTCCTTCAGCTGTTTGATTTGACTTTTTTTTTTTCTGAGCAGTGGTTATAAACAGCTTGCTATACTAATATATCTTATTGTTCTGGAAGTAAACTCATACCTACACTCACAACTAGGTCATTGGTTAAGACCTTTACTGTCGTGTATCACGTAAGAGCATACCTTTTGAGGATTTTGGGCTTTATATCTCGACTGCATCTACTGTTATCAGTATTAGTTTCACGTATCTTCTTCAGATTTTTCATACAGTTCTTATTAAAACATGAAATTTCGTCACACTCCGTTTATTGGGGCAATCTCCACCAGCCAAAAGTTAGACTTAGACACGTTTGTCATGTGATGTTTCTGTCCTGAGAGCCATGAGTGCATTCACCCTACAACTGCTAGGAATAGTTTGACTACCTGTACTGTCTAATTGTATGTATAAAATCAATACCAGTGTTAATTATGAACACGTGCCTGTAATTTGGTGCAATTCGTTTTTATACTAAACATGGAGAGCAATCCCGTAACATTTGCATTTGATAGTCATTTTGTGTATTGTTTCCACTATTATTTTCAACACTGTATATATGTATATATGTATATATATAACCCATATATATATATATATATATAAAGCAAGACGAATATGAGACCCATAACCTACAAATACTGAAGTCGTTATATGCATATTACCCATAACCTACAAATACTGATGTCGTTGTATACATATTACCCATAACCTACAAATACCGATGTCGTTTTATACATATTACCCATAACCTACAAATACCGATGTCGTTTTATACATATTACCCATAACCTACAAATACTGATGTCGTTATATATATATTACCCATAACCTACAAATACTGATGTCGTTATATACATATTACCCATAACCTACAAATATTGATGTCGTTATTTACATATAGCTATAGCCTACAAATACTGATGTCGTTATATACATATTACCCATAACCTACAAATACTGATGTCGTTATATACATATTACCCATAACCTACAAATACTGATGTCGTTATATACATATTACCCATAGCCTACAAATACTGATGTCGTTATATACATATTACCCATAGCCTACAAATA
>NW_013666394.1:178259-179449 GCF_000517525.1 Limulus polyphemus
CACCGTGATGTTGTACATCATAGCTTGAGATAACTTACTTTTGTCTCTGCCACACCGTGATGTTGTACATCATAGCTTGAGATAACTTACTTTTGTCTCTGCCACACCGTGATGTTGTACATCATAGCTTGAGCTAACTTACTTCTGTCTCTGCCACACCATGATGTTGTACATCATAGCTTGAGCTAATTTACTCCTGTTTTGGTTACAACATGATTATGTACATCATAGCTTGAGCTAACTTACTTTTGATTTTCTTACACCGTGATACTGTACATCATAGTTTGAGCTAACTTACTCCTGCTTTTGTTACACCGTGATACTGTATATCATAGTTTGAGCTAACTTACTCCTGTTTTTATTACACCATGATATCATAGCTCTTACCTTGAACTCATACTTAACCCTATATCTATTACACTGTTAAACTACAAGTCTCAGCTTGAGCTCGTGTTTTCCTTATATCGTGATATTAGCTTGTGTCGTAATTTACTTATATCTCTGCTAAAATGTGATATCTTACTTTCCGCATGAGCTGAGTTTTATCTTTCTTTGCTCTTACTTCACTTTGTACATCAGCCTTTTAAAAATCTACTGAATTAGTCCTTTGAAACGTTTAGTACTTTTTCAAACCATTTTTCTTGAAACGACCAGTTTTTTGCACGCTTCTCTGTTGAACCGGTTCTGAGAATTGTGATTTTCGTATTGTGTTACTAAGCTTCAAATTTAAAACAGCAATGTCCAGAAGCTTGGTCGAAAGTTATTTTTGTTTCCGTTTGCTTCGTATACTGGAGTACCTTCGAAATGCTTTAATTAATACTTAGAAGATAAACTCTTCTTACATTTACTTAACGTCAAATGGAACTGGCGCCATCTATATCGTGCAGTGTGGGTTGTCAGTTTTCATTCATTACTGATATTGGTTAAAATGCAAAAGGTGAAACAAAATTTTCTTTCTATATAGAGATTATAGTGTTCGTTTTAAACGGTCCGTCTTTTAGTAATATTAAGATAATTATATGAGGGTCCATGGTTCACGTCCGCAAAATTACGCTTCCCCGTGGGTGTCCTATAACAATGACGGTCCAAACCCACTAATCAATTAAAGTAGCTCAAGCGTTGGCGGAAACAAGGTGGTTAGGGCACTTGACTCGTAATCTGCGGGTTCGAATCCCCGTCACACCGAACAT